>NW_022630697.1:0-37500 GCF_010909765.2 Amblyraja radiata | reverse complement strand
CACACACACACACACACACACACACACACACACACACACACACACACACAGTTTAAGAATAAGGGGTTGGCCATTTAGAACGGAGACGAGGAGAAACTTTTCCACCCAGAGAGTTGTGTGAAACTGTGGCCATTTGGGGCTGAGATGAGGAGAAACTTGGGCCCTGGTGGGACCACACCTGGAGTATTGTGTGCAGTTTTGGCCTGTTGGCCTTCATAACAAGAGGAGTTGAGTCTAGGAGCAAAGAGGTCCTTCTGCAGTTGTACAGGGCCCTGGTGAGACCACACCTGGAGTATTGTGTGCAGTTTTGGCCTGTTGGCCTTCATAACAAGAGGAGTTGAGTCTAGGAGCAAAGAGGTCCTTCTGCAGTTGTACAGGGCCCTGGTGAGACCACACCTGGAGTATTGTGTACAGCACTTCTGATTTCAATTCAGCGATTCAGCTGAAAAGTGGTCGTGACTTCCTATCTGCCCCATTGGAGATCAATAATTGTTCTTTACTGAACTTTCCCTTGTACAGAATGTTATTCCCTTTATCCCGTGTCTGTACACTGTCGATGGCTTGATTGTAATCACGTATAGTCTTTTCACTGACATTGAAACATAGAAACATAGAAATTTGGTGCAGGAGTAGGCCATTCGGCCCTTCGAGCCTGCACCGCCATTCAATATGATCATGGCTGATCATGCAACTCAGTATAATGTCTTCTCTCCATACCCCCTGATCCCTTTAGCCACAAGGGCCACATCTAACTCCCTCTTAAATATAGCCAATGAACTGGCCTCAACTACCTTCTGTGGCAGAGAGTTCCAGAGATTTACTACTCTCTGTGTGAAAAATGTTTTTCTCATCTCGGTCCTAAAGGATTTCCCCCTTATCCTTAAACTGTGACCCCTTGTTCTGGACTTCCCCAACATCGGGAACAATCTTCCTGCATCTAGCCTGTCCAACCCCTTAAGAAGTTTGTAAGTTTCTATAAGACCCCCCCTCAATCTTCTAAATTCTAGCGAGTACAAGCCGAGTCTATCCAGTCTTTCTTCATATGAAAGTCCTGACATCCCAGGAATCAGTCTGGTGAACCTTCTCTGTACTCCCTCTATGGCAACAATGTCTTTCCTCAGATTAGGAGACCAAAACTGTACGCAATACTCCAGGTGTGGTCTCACCAAGACCCTGTACAACTGCAGTAGAACCTCCCTGCTCCTAGACTCAAATCCTTTTGCTATGAATGCTGAATAGCACTCAACAAAAAAAGCATTTCACATGATCTTTCACAAAGATCTGACGCCATAGAATTTCAAAACTGAATCAATGAACTCTGCCACCAAAACAACGAATAAAACCGAATAAAACCATTAAGATTGTTTAATCGTAATGTCACATTTAATATGGTACAGATTACTGACGTCTTCCAGTCGGGTTTTATTTCAACCCCGGATATCGAGTCTGTAAACCAATGTCTTTAACACAAGTTCTCCCAGTACACGTATACGCAATATGGGATATTGACATTGGGTTAACAATACGTCACCAAAGCCAGCTACATCCTTAGTCATGACACTAGGATCAGCACAATCAGGGCAGACATTGCAGAAGTGGAGGCAGGTTCGATTTTATCATTTAAAACTAAATTGGATAGGTATATGGATGGGAAAGGAATGGAGGGTTATGGTCTGAGTGCAGGTAGATGGGACTAGGGGAGAATAATTGTTCGGCATGGACTAGAAGGGCCGAGATGGCCTGTTTCCGTGCTGTAATTGTTATATGGTTATATGGTTATATGGTTATAGATAGGATGGAAATGGCTGCAGATGCCATTATGTTTTACATTCTGATCAACACAAGCAGAGCAGACCAAGGGTGGCAGGATATAAGATCATATTTCGACATACCCCACGGACTCACGTCTCTATGTGAGGGCAGGTTTGCTATATTATATCTGGGCCACTTGAACCCTACGAGGTGTGGAATCAGCATTATTTTTTAGCCATAAACAATCACACAAGAAAAAGTCAGTTCAGACTATTTCAAGGTGGCTGAAGCAGGTTCTGGTTTATGCAGATAGTGACACTGATGATTTTACATCTCATTCCATCAGGGCAGAATGGACGTTCCCATTGACCATATCCTCGTGACCGCAGGATGGTCAAGTGAATGCATTTTCAATTTTTTTTTACCATAAACTGATTGCCAACCCGGGCTGTTTGCCCATTCTGTTTTGTGTTCACTTTAGCCTCCCCTGACATAGAGGGGTTGCTATTGATTGCTTTATTCACATAAGCCATTAATACATTTGAATCAATGTTATGGTTAATGCATTGTTGATTATTCACTCGTTCTGAGTCAATCGATGCAGTGAGACGCCGGGAATTGAATCTGCGGCATGAAATCACAGAGCTTTGAACTCTTCACGGAATCACTCACGTGACTCCGAAGTAAATAAGTAAGATTCAACGAGAACTTACCAGTTTAAAGTTTGATCTTTATTTTATGAGGAGTTACGTTGGTGATTACGTGCCCAACCCTCTCTCTCATAAAGGTCATATGGTAGTTATCATGTTTGCTGATCTTACTATGTTACGTCAAATATTCTGTTATCTGTGATTGCATACCGTTGCTTTGAAGATTGACGTGCATGCTCACTGGCAGGTCTTCTTCACGTAATCACCAACGTAACTCCTCATAAAATAAAGATCAAACTTCAAACTGGTAAGTTGCGTTGAATCTTACTATTCTGAATGGTAATAGGGAGCATCTGTCTAACTTACAAGCAATTTCTCACTTTCATCGGACACAATATTATCTCATTATTTTACAGCATAACAGAAAATGCTGCTGAAAATAAGAATCAATCTTCCTAATGTATTTAGTTTATGAATGTTTTATTGGTGATTTTGACTAAATGCTGATTATTAAATCTCTCCTCAATACATATTCTAAACTCATGATCATTTGAAGATGTAATAGTTCAATTAATAATAACACTGATGCTAATGCATACTTGTAAGAAGACAGAATGTTATTGTAATTTAAAGTACAAAGGCAGCTTGTTGTCTCTTTCATCACAATATTGATGCTCTAAATATTCCCAAGTTAATTCTTCATACCTCTCCAGTTCATCATTTTACAATATTTAAAAATGTGACAAGGAATAAAATGTTTAAGATATCTTGTAAAATCCTGCAAACTGAAACCCAGCTGTTTGCAGAAAACCTTGGAAAAGAGTCTGAAGATGGGTCACGACCCGAAACGTCACCTATTCTTTTTCTCCAGAGATGCTGCCTGACCCACTGAGTTACTCCAGCTTTTTGTGCCTATCTTCAGTTTAAACTAGCATTTGCAGTTCCTTCCTACGCATTGGAAATAGATTTGGATGGTATTTTCTCTCTACTCCATCCCCCTGCCTCTCTTATTTGGACCATTATTTAGCCCATTTTAAAAGGCAGTTAGATAGATACATGCATAGGAAAGGTTTAGAAGGGTATGGGCCAAGGGCGGGCAAATGTGCTCTTTGTGTGGAGTTTGCACATTCTCCCTGTGACTATGTACGGTTTCCTTCAACATCCTATAGATGTGCAGGTGTGTAGGTTAATTGGCTAATTGGGATAACATAGAACTAGTGTGAATGAGTGATCGATATCTGGTATGGACTTGGTGGGCCTGTATGTCTGTTGCTATGTTGTACATTTCAATCCGTTCAATCAAAAGCTTCGCTAGAGCATCTTGGCTAGCATGGACAAGTTGGGCCAAAGGGCCTGTTTCCACGTTAGATGATGTGACAGCTCTATCATCTCCATCTTTACCTGGACCCATCTGTCATCTGCTAGCCCCTCTTTACCCCTCTCTGTCATGTCTTTATGCTGGCAATCTCCCCTCTACACTCTCAGGGTCTCCATCTCAAACGACAACCATCCTCCTGCCTCCACGGATGCTGCCTGAGTCCTTCAGCAGTTTTCCTTCCCATTCCCACACTGACCAGTCTGAAGAATGGTCTCGACCCAAAGCGTTACCTGTACCTTTTCAGGAAGTGGAAGCAAGAAAAGACCAGGACAAATCAGGACCGACAACAGATGACATGGCCAACCGTTGACTTTTTGGAAATTCCGAGCCAACAATCGGCCTATCAGGGAACCACCCTGCCTGATGTTAGTTGTTGCTGGCCGTTATTTGTCCTGGTCTTTTCTAAATTCCAGTTCCACCGCCCTACAATCAGTCTGAAGAAGTGTCCCAACTGGAAACGTCACCTATCCATTTTCTTTACATAGAAACATAGAAATAGAAACATACAAAATAGGTGCAGGAGTAGGCCATTCGGCCCTTCGAGCCTGCACCGCAATTTAATATGATCATGGCTGATCATTCAACTCAGTATCCTGTACCTGCCTTCTCTCCATACCCCCTGGTCCCTTTAGCCACAAGGGCCACATCTAACTCCCTCTTAAATATAGCCAATGAACTGTGGCCTCAACTACCTTATGTGGCAGAGAATTCCACAGATTCACCACTCTCTGTGTGAAAAATGTTCTAAAAGATTTCCTCCTTATCCTTAAACTGTGACCCCTTACTTCCGGTGGCGCTATGGAGTAGGAGAGACTCGCGCCAGCTAGGTCCGTGAAAAATCCGAAAAAACGGGAGGAAAAGACAGCTCCTACCTGCAGAACCCGGGACCGATTGTTTTGAACTAAGCCCGTGACGTCATCAGGCGCGCGACACCGGCAGTATGTCGACTCAACATACTCCCCCCCACAAGGCAAAAAACGGCAAGACTAAAGAGGTAGGCCCAACTGAAGCCTCGGCCTCAGGTTTAACAGCATCCCGAGAAGACATCTCAAAGAAGAAGAAAAAGACTGAGATGGAAGAATTAAAAACGTTCCTTAAGGAGGAACTTAAAAATCTTAGACAGGACTTTAAAGAGGATCTAGCATCTTTTAAAAAAGAAATGAAAGACCAAATTAAAGAAGAAGTTACAGAGATGGTACACGAAGTCCTTGAAGACTGGAAATTAGATATGGAAAGAGATATGACCCAAAATGTTGAAGAAGTAAATGAAAAACTGAATAAGATGGAATCCAGATTTGACTCTAAACTTGAACCTATTCTCCTGACATTAGACCAACACTACAAGATTGTAAAAGAACTTGAGGAACTTGCTGAGACAAGCACCGCAACTACAAAAAAACTCATCACTGAGAACCAACGCCTATCAAAGTTATTGTATCAAATAACTGAAAAATGTACAGACTTGGAGGGACAACAGAGGCGTCAGAATTTAAGAATCGTGGGCATCCAGGAAGGCAGAGAGGGGACTCGTGACCCCCGTGAATTTGCTGCAGAAGTACTGAAAACAATTTTGAACCTGGATCAGGCGCCATTACTTGCCCGAGCGCACAGAGTGGGTCGCCCAAAGGTGGGCGACCGACCAAGAATAATGATAGTAAAGGTCCAATATGACCATGTATTGGATGACATGATGAGGAAAATTGGTAAAAGCAGAAATCTTGTATATGAAGGAGACAAGATTAGCGTATTCAGAGATTACCCCGTGGAAGTTGCTAAGAAAAGAGCGTTGTTCACAGAAACAAAAAGAATACTGAAGAACATAAAGAATCTGAGATATGGACTGTTATACCCCGCAACACTGAGAGTCAGTTACGAGAAGAAGGAATACTTCTTCATCAAGCACACGGAAGCATTTGAATTTGCCAAGAACGTCGAGGACAAGATCGAAGATTGAAAAATATTCAACTCTTAACACCTATCTCGCAGAGAAGATATGGAACTCTAAACTTTAAACTATTATATTTAAGAGTTGCCTAAAATTCGCAATAAGAATTGGGTATATTTCCTACAACGGATATATATAAAACTAACATTCTAGTACTAACCTCTAACCTCTAACAACTATTAATAATCAAGAATATTAACTAACACTAACTAATGATAACAAGATTATTTAGATTATTTAAGAATTAATTAAAAGTATGAAATATAAGTAAAGTATGATTCAGGTATTTTATAATGAGAAATGTCTGATGGCCCTTGCCCTGATGTTTTCGTTTTTGATTATTCTTTGATAAATGTTTAGATTATACAAAACTAATATCTCAATTTGAGACTATTAATTATACCATTAATGGAATATAATCAACATTTCTTTCCCCCCCACAAATTGTATGCATCGAATTGGAAACTTTCCTTTTAAGGAAAGCACGGAGCTAGTATTTTTATAAACCAAAAGCTACGGAAGTCCATAGATGCTTAGCCACATTAGGGTGGCTATCACTAACTGCACTAATTGTAGTTGTAGTTGCTTTTCTTTCTTACTTTCCACACTTTACTAACCCTATTAGCTATCACCTTTTTTATCTTATATCACATTATATTTTGTATATGGAATGGAATTGCATATTTTATTTAAGGAGATACGTTCGGATGGAAAACAGACGTGACCTAAAATTCATCTACCTGAAGTTCAAGTATAAGGTAGGGCTGAGTGTGCTGAATCATCTGCTCTACCACTTAATCACAAGATGCAAGACATGAATATAAAAATTGGGGGTGAGGGAATTAAATTCTGTAGTTGGAATGTTAAGGGAATTAATGAACCTATCAAGAGAGGCAAAGTGTTAGCACATTTAAAATCATTGAAAACAGATATAATATTTCTCCAGGAGACACATCTTAAAAAGGAAGCACAACATAGACTGAAAGCAAAATGGATTGCTAAAGCGTACCATTCTTCATTCTCACATAAATCAAGAGGTGTGGCAATATTAATTCGTAAAGGTATACCCTTTAAACATATATCAACGATAGAAGACATTGAGGCAGATATATTATAATAATAGGGGAGTTATACTTAAAAAAGGTGACTCTCCTCAATGTGTATGGACCAAATTTTGATAGCCCTCTGTTTTTTAAGAGAATTCTTAACAATATCCCGGAAGGTACACAACAAAACTTAATAATTGGTGGAGATTTAAATTGTACATTGGATGCTTGTTTGGACAGATCATCAACTCAAAGAAAACTAAAATCTCGATCAAGTGAATTTTTAAATTCATACATTAATACCACTAATATTAAGGACGTTTGGAGAATTGAAAATCCATCGGGCCGAGAATATTCATTTTACTCACCAGTACATAAAACTTACTCAAGGATAGACTATTTTTTGGTAGATTCAAAACTTATCCCATTCACCTATAACTCACAATATCACAACATCATAATCTCAGACCATGCCCCATTAACATTTATGATCAAAGTAAACGGAATGGCAGAGACACAGTCACAATGGAGATTTAATCCCCAAATCTTAAAAGATAAGTCATGTAATGAATATCTAGTAAAACAGATTAAAATGTTTTTTGAGGCTAACGATAGCCCTGAAATCTCTGCCTCGCTTCTTTGGGAAACATTTAAAGCATTTGTACGAGGAGCATTAATTTCTTCCCAATCATTTTTTAATAAAGAGAATAGGGCCAAACAAAAGAAACTGGAAATGGAAATAAAGCAATTAGACACAGAAAATGCAGCAGCACCATCCACGATAAAACACAATAAAATTGCAGTATTGAAATATAAATTAAACAAGATTTATTCAGACCAAGTTATAAAACTTTATCAACATACAAAACAATTAAATTTTGAATTTGGTGACAAACCACAAAAACTATTAGCGCGTCAACTTCGCAAATTGGACGGGGAAAAAACAATATACAAAATTAGAACAGATAAGGGAGAAACATTAACATTGCCTAAAGATATTAATGATAGATTTCTACAATACTATCAAAAATTGTATTCATCTAAAATAACAGAACAATCAACGGGAATGGAAACATTTTTACAGAATTGTAAGTTTACGGGTCTAGATCAGAAAGAGAGAGAATTGCTAGGGGCTGAAATTACGATAAAAGACATTGAAGAATCAATAAAGTCCTTAAAAAATGGAAAGTCGGCAGGACCCGATGGACTAAATTCGGAATTTTATAAAAATTTTTATGACTTGCTTTCCCCACGCCTACAGACAATGTACAAATATGCTTATACTCAACAGAAACTCCCAGAAACTCTAAATGAATCAACAATCATACTTATACCAAAAACGGACAAGGATCTTGAAGACCCAGGTTCATACAGAGCTATAGCCCTCTTAAATACTGATCAGAAAATATTAACTAAGATTCTATCTAATAGATTGAGCTTAGTGATCAGTAAATTAATACATCCTGACCAAACAGGGTTTATCCCCAAACGGTATTCATTTTTTAATCTGAGAAGATTATTTAATATTATATACTCCAATAGAATCCCCAACGCAGAGCTAGCAATTATCTCGTTAGATGCTGAAAAAGCATTTGACCAGGTAGAATGGCCATATTTATTTTCGGTGATGGAAAAATTTCAACTAGGAGAGAAGTACTGTACATGGGTTAAATTGTTATATTCTAACCCAACAGCTAGAATATTAACAAACAAAATGTTATCAACTAAATTTAATCTCTCTAGAGGCTGTAGACAAGGATGTTCACTATCCCCACTATTATTTGCTCTTGCAATTGAACCCCTAGCAGAAAGCGTTAGAAACCATCCAGGAATATTTGGATACAATACTAGAGACACAAGGAATAAAATCTCCTTATATGCAGATGATATACTAATATATATTACAAAATTAGAAACTAGTATTCCAAACCTATTAAATCTAATAACTCAATTTGGTCAGTTTTCGGGATATAGAATCAATTGGAATAAAAGCGAAATCATGCCAATAACAAAATTTAATTTACATACAATACAACAATCCCCTTTTAAAATAGTTAAAGATAAATTTAAATACTTAGGAATCTGGGTAACTAAGACATATACCTCTTTATTTAAACTAAATTTCCCACCCTTACTGAATAAACTACATAAGAATATTCAATACTGGAAAACACTCCCCATTTCAATGCTTGGGAGAATTAATGCTATAAAAATGATTTTTTTTACCGCAACTACTGTACCTACTTCAATTAATTCCGATATATATCCCAAAAACTTTTTTCAAAAAAGTCGACTCCATTGTTACAAGTTTTGTCTGGGATTATAAGAATCATAGAATAAGTAAAAAACACTTATGTAAATCAAAGATAAATGGAGGTCTGGCTTTGCCAAATTTCTTATTTTATTTTTGGGCAGTCCATATTAAAAACATGAATTTTTGGCTGGAAGAAATGGACCAACAACCAGATTGGCTAATGATGGAAAAGGAAGACTGTCTACCTTTTGAAATTGGACCGATCATATTTGCCCCCACAAAACAGCACAAAAAAACCTATAAAGAAAACCCCATAATACATAGTGGAATACGAATTTGGAAACAAATAAAAAAAGATTTAAAATTGAATAATATACCACTCTGCCTTCCCATTGTAAATAATCCTTTGTTCAAATCATCCTTTATGGACAAAGGTTTCACACAATGGAAAAATCATGGAATCAAAAATATAGGACATCTTTATGGGAAAGGTACTTTTCTTTCATTTCAAGAGTTACAACTGAATTATGGACTGCACTCAAATAATTTTTTCAGATATCTACAAATTAGAGATTATGTTAAATCTAATACACAAGTTTACAAGAATAGGGAATCAGAAATTCTTGATGAGTGTCTGAACAAGCATCCTAATACTGAAAAACTAATAGCTTATATTTATAACACCCTACTAAATAACGAGGTACCACCGACCGAACTACATAGATACAAATGGGAAATTGAAATAGGTCATCCTATCACGAAAGATATGTGGGACGAAAGTTTACAACAAATACATCAATGTTCATTAAATGCCAGACATATTTTAATACAATTCAAGGTCTTACATAGACTACACTTCTCTAAAATAAAACTAAATAGAATTTTCCCACAAATCTCTCCTATTTGTGATAAATGTCTACATTTAGAGGCTAATTTAACACATACTTTTGCAAACTGTATAAAACTTAAACATTTCTGGACAGATATTTTTGAAATAACTTCAAAAGTTATTAATACAAAATTGGACCCAGACACAAAATTAATAATACTTGGAATATCAGAACAAAGCTTAACACTCACAACAAACCAAAGAAACTTCCTCAATTACAGTATAATAACCGGAAAAAAATTAATATTAAAATTTTGGAAAGGCCCTACAACCCCCACAATCAAAATGTGGATTACGGAAATGTCGGAGACCCTATACTTAGAAAGAATTAGACTTGTCTTAATGGACAAACAAGATCTTTTCCATAAAATTTGGGCTCCATTCATTAACTATCTGAAGGGATAGACTGGCACAGCTCGAGGACCCAGCTGAAACTTGAACTCAGGAACAGATGAAAAACTATACTCTATACTTTATAACCTACGAACCTATCTCCATTGATGTATCACAGGTAACCCATTCCACCTTCCTTGTTTTTCTGTTGTGTTTTTTTTTGTTTTTTTTTTTTTGCTTCCTCTTTTATTTGTAACTTTCTACCCTCTCTTATCCACCAGCATTTCACTTGTTTTGAGAGTGGTGGTGACATTTGTTCCACAGAAGAATTCAGAATTAACATCAATCCCTCGTCGCCATGGAATCAGTTCTTTTTTTACTTCCACTGAGTTTTCACTCAGTGGAATGCGACCACAGGGATTCCAGCAGGATCCTAAACAAAGTACTGCTACTTTGAAAAAATTGGAACAACAGCTGTCAGAGAGCGTGTTCCAAGACTGATGGCCAAGAGCAAAATTAAAGCAATTTTTGTAGCTGTCAGAATAGTAAGATTGGTTTTGCAGTCATCACATGTTCTAGTCATTTTACATTCTGAAAAAAAGACAGCAAATATGCTCAAGTCACTTTGTGGCTTGAAAGTTGCAGACTAGCTTGACCCTTTGCAATGAAAGCTAATATATTCCCTCATGGTGCCTTGCATAGAGAGTTAATCTATGTAAGGGATTTGTTTTTGAGAATATAGCATTTAAGGTAGTGAAATAGTATAATATTTGTATTGGAACTGACAGAATTCTGTGGATAGTCAAGGTTTCAAGGTCAGTTTATTGTCACATGTACCAATTACGGTACAGTATAATTCGAATTACCATACAGCCATACTTAAAAAAAGCAACAAGACACACAACTACATAAAAGTTAACATAAACATCCACCACAGCGGATTCCCCGAATTCCTCACTGTGATGGAAGGCAATAAAGACCAATTGTCTTCCTCTTTTATTCTCCCGTGGTCGGGGCAGACAAACTATCTGCAGTCGGGGGGATCAAAACTCCCGCAGCCAGCGGCCGAACCCCCTGCGTCGGGGTGGTCAAAGCTCCTGCGGCTTGGAATTCCCGAAGTTGGTCTTTAACCAGGGACCACGAGTTCCATGATGATTCAGGTTTTCTTCCTCCTCTATCGCCTCATCAACAGTCCGTCTGTCCTTTCTTCTGTTTTGTTATTTTAAGTACGTGTTAAAGAGTATGTTTTAGTGTTCTCTGGGGGGGGGGGGGGGGGGTTCGGGGAAAACTATTTTTCAATCTCTTACCTTGCCGAGATGCCATTTTTTTCTGAATCGTATCTCCGGTCGCTCTGCGGCCTAACATCATGAAACTGGCAGCCTTGCTCGAGACTGCCGTTGAGCCCCACCGTGGGGGCAGTAGGCTTACTATAGGAAACTGTAACTATAGGAAACTGCGGCCTGCGGATTTCAACATCGAGGAGCTCACATTCTCAGGTAGAGAATGATGTCGGGAAGCTCCAAGCTGCGGGAGGTTCAACCAGCCCCAACTCGGGAGTCCGATCGGCTGGCGTGGGGGGCTGAGATCCCTCCGATGCGGGAGCTTGATCGCCCCGATGCAGAGGGCTTGACCGCCAGTTGCGGGAGCCAAGATCGCCCCACTAACGGAAGGTTCGAGAGCCCCGACTGCGGGAGAACAAAGAAGCTTGAACTTTTTTTTGCCTTCCATCACAGTGAGGAATGTGAGAGTTGCTGCAGTGGATGTTCATGTTAAAAATTTATTTGGGTGTCTTGTTGCTCTTTATTGGTATGACTGTATGGCAATCTGAATTTCACTGTACCTTAATTGGTACATGTGACAATAAACAAACATTGAACCTTGAACTTAATAGTATATCCAAATGTTTGTTTCAGTGTCTCTCGGTATGTCTTATGTGGGGGGGTGGTGGGGGAGAAAAGGGGGAAACCGTTTTTCAGTCACTTCCTCGATGGAGAGGCGACTTTTTTTTCCTATCACTTCTCCCCCTCACTTCTCACGGCCTAATAGCTTGGATTGGAGCGGCCTTTCCCGGAGTCGGGCCCAGAGCGTCAGCAGCGGGCGCAACATGGACTTTTCCATCGCGGAGCGGGGGCGAACCCTTGCCGGGAGTCGCCAGAAAGGAGTGCTCCGATCGCTGGCCTAGGTGATTTTGGCATCGTGGTGCTGTGGTCTGCGGAGCTTCTAGCTGTGGTCGTGGCGTGGAACTTACCATCTGGGATCCCTTGTCGGGGATCGCCGGAGAAGAGCTCCGACCTCCGGCCTGCGACCTATAACATCCTGAAGCCGGTAAGAAAGTGGCCGATTCGTGCACTCCAAGCCACAGAGTGTGTTTGACCGTCCCGATGACGGAGTCTCGATCATCCCGACTAGAGGGCCTGTACCGGCCGTCCGTAGCAGCAACTACAGAGGGTTTATGGTCCCGACCATGGATGAACGAAGGAGGAGGACTGACTGAACTTTGTTGCCTTCCACCACAGTGAAGGATGCTGTGGTGGATGTCTATGTTAAATTCTATTGTGTATTGTGTGTTCTGTTTTTCAACTGTATCGCTGCAGGGCAAATCCATTTCACTGTACCTTAGTTGGTGCATGTGACGAATAAATTTGACTTTGAATTATGATTCATTCTGGTCCTCCCATTTGTTTGCCATCTGTTTATTTTATTACTGTAGTTTGCAGTAATGATACTGTGATCTTGAACGTTTGCTTTTCATCTCCATGTGCACAGGACAAATTAAATATACAAAAATACCTTTCCCAGTTTTCTAAGTATAGCCATTCCTCCTTTGTTTTCATTCAGCCAAGTGCAATATTGCATGCATTTTTTGTTTTATGTTTAAGAAGGACATTGTCAGAAAGTTCCTTGTATTAGAAAAATGAGTTGGATGTTTTATAGAATGTAAAATTATGACTGGAGTGTGTTATAACAAAGCCAAGCAAAGATTATGTTACAAATCACATGTTTCTGAATATGCAATCAGTCATAGCAAATATATGCAGTTTAAGTATTCATTGACAGCTTTGATAATCTCTGAAACACAGATTTGATTTTTTTAGCTATGTTTCATTCCTGATGGCATATTTAGAACCATGTGCTCAAATCTTCCATTATCATAACCATAAGTGCGTGGTGAGCACTATTTTGATATTCAATCACATTTTTTTTAGAGATAAAGCGCTGAAACGGGCTGTTGGGCCCACCAAGTCCATGCCGACTAACAATCACCTGTACACTAATTCTATCCTACTCCATGGGGACAATTTACAGAGGCCAACTAACCTATAACTTGTACGGCTTTGGAATGTGGAAGGATACCACAGAATCCAGAGAAATTCCATGTGGTCACTGGGAGAAGGTACAAACACCACACAGACAGCACCCGTAGTCAGGAATCGAACCTAGTCACTGGCGCTGTGAGGCAGCAACTCTACCACTGTGCCACATGCATATATTTTGATATATAAAACATGATATATGTGTTAACATTAAATTACATGACAAATGCTTTACAATATCAATAGAATTAGAAAGTTTGATAAATGAAAGAAACATTTTACTGAGAATTAATATAAATTTGTAAAGGTCCCGTTTTAATAGATCAAACCTTGTAAGTATTACAGTTAAATAGCACTCTCTTTGGTGTTTTGAAAGAGAAAAAAATATCTTCCAGATATGTACATTGGAATCTACTTTTAAAGATTTCACAATTCAACCCATCATCCTGCACTGTGAAAGATTTACTGTTCACTTCCTCAGTAGTGGCATTTCTCAACTTGAAGGTATTCATTAGATTTTCAGTACTCACCATTGCTACTGAAAGACAGCATCATTTAATGACATACTTCGCACAGCAAAAGACTATAAATGTCAGTCTGACTTAATAAATATGTGAGCCACTATAAATAGCTGGAACAGGAGAAGCTACATAAAATTAGTAAACATATCTGCTGAGACAAGGCCAAATGTCTGTCAATAATCGTCTACATAATGCAGCTCCAAATGAAATCAACAATGGTTTACATAAAGACAGCAGGAGGGATACCCATTCCTCCCGTTATTACTACTCTGCCTCTCAAAAATATTGCAGTTGGCTTATCTCAGTGTCATTTTCCTGCACTAACAGCATATCCTTTGATTAATTCATATTCAAAAACCTATCAATCTCTGCCTTGAATATATTCTGAGTCTAAGCCCCCACAGGCCCATGGGATAGGGAACTCCAAAGGTTTACCACTCTGGATGGCTGACAGCTTATTTTGTGTCTTCCACAGGCTTGGAAATTTCAACACAGCATCCACCCTGTCAATTCCCATTCGAATTTTATCTACTTAAATTAAACCTATCCCTTTTCGATTAGGTTTAAGATATTTATGGATCGGGACGGAGAGAGTCTACATGTTAAAATTCTCAACTGGGGTAAGGTCAACTTTGAGGGTATGACAGAAAGGTATCGCTCAAGTTTACTGGAGCAGGTTATTTAAGGGAAAAGGAACATTGGCTAAGTGGGATGTTTTTAAAAGTGTTCTGAAGAGAGCTCAGGATGTGTACATCCCCATTAGAGTGAAAGGCAAAGCAGGCAAACGTAAGGAAGCTTGGCTGACGAGGGATCTAGAGGCATTGGTTAAGAATAAAAAAGGCACATGGGACAGGTATAGACAGCTGGGATCAAGTGCATCCCTGGAGGAGTTTCGGGAACTAAGGAGCAAACTAAACAAGGAGATCAGAAGGGTAAAAAGTGGTCAGGAGATACCTCTGGAGGGTAGCATAAAAGATAATCCCAAAATATTTTATAAATACATTAGGGGGAAAAGGGTAACTAGAGAGAGAGTGGGACCTCTTAGGAATAAAAGTGGTCACCTCTGTGTGGAGCCACAGGAGATGGGCAAGGTCCTAAATTAGTATTTCTCCTCTGCATTTACTGAGGAGAAAGACAGTAGGACGGAGGAAATTGGAGCAGTCACTGGAAAGTATCATGAGAGCAGTCAGGGTTACCGTCGAGGAAGTACTGAAGGTACTGTCGTGTTTGAAAGTAGACAAATCTCCAGGGCCTGATCAGATATATCCGAGGACATTGCAGGAAACTAGAGAGGAAATTGTGGAAGCCGTGGTTGAAATTTATGAGTCATCCTTAAATACAGGAGAGGTGCCAGAGGATTGGAGGGTGGCAAATGTTGTGCCTCTTTTCAAGAAGAGCTGTAGGGAAAATGCTGGGTAACTATAGGCCAGTGAGCTTAACATCTGTAGTTGGTAAGTTACTGGAGAGTATTCTGAGGGATAGGATATACAGGCATTTGGATGGGCAAGGGCTGATTAGGGACAATCAGCATGGTTTTGTACGTGGGAGGTTGTGTCTCACTAATCTGATTGATTTTTTTGAAGACGTGAGCAAAAAGGTTGATGAAGGCCAAGCTGTAGATGTTGTGTACATGGACTTTAGTAAGGCGTTTGACAAGGTGCCACATGATAAGCTGCTCTGGAAGGTTAAATCTCATGGGATCCAAGGAGAGATAGCTGAATGGATAGCAAATTGGCTCCATGGAAGGAAGCAGAGGGTGATGGTGGAAGGTTGCTTTTCAGAAAGGAGGCCTGTGACTAGTGGTGTGCCACAGGGTTCGGTGCTGGGCCCATTACTGTTTGTCATCTACATCAATGATTTGGATGAGGGCAAGATTAGCAAGTTTGCTGATGAAACAAATGTTAGTGGTTTTGCAGACAGTGAAGATGGTTGTGAACGATTGCAGCAGGATCTGAATCGATTGGCCAGGTGGGCGGAGGAATGGTTGATGGAATTTGATACAGTGAAATGTGAGGTGTTGCATTTTGGGATGTCGAACAAAGGCAGGACCTACACAGTAAATGGTAGGCCTCTGGGTAGTGTTGTACAGCAGATGAATCTAGGAGTACAGGTGCATGGTTCCATGAAGGTCGAGTCGCAGGTAGATAAGGTGGTCAAAAAGGCTTTTGGCACTTCGTCCTTCATCAGCCAGAGTATTGAGTATAGAAGTTGGGAGGTCATGTTGCAGTTGTATAAGACGTTGGTGAGACCATATTCAGTTCTGGGCACCATGTTATAGGAAAGATATTGTCACGCTTGAAAGGGTTCAGAAAAGATTTACGAGGATGTTGCCAGGACTAGAAGGTGTGGGCTATAAGGAGAGGTTGAGTAGGCTGGGTCTCTATTCCATGGAGCGTAGTAGGATGAGGGGAGATCTCATAGAGGTATACAAAATCATGAGAGGAATAGATCGGGTAGATGCACAAAGTCTTTTACCCAGAGTAGGGAAATCGAGGACCAGAGGACATAGGTTCAAGGTGAAGGGGAAAAGATTTAATAGGAATATGAGAGGTAACATTTTCACACAGAGGGTGGTGGGTGTATGGAACAAGCTGCCAGAGGAGGTAGTTGAGGCTGGGACTATCCCATCATTTCAGAAACAGTTGGGCAGGTACATGGATAGGACAGGTTTGGAGGGTTATGGACCAAGTGCAGGCAAGTGGGACTAGGGTAGCTGGGACATTGTTGGCCAGTAGTGGCCGAGTTGGGCTGAAGGGCCTGTTTCCACACTGTATTAATCTATGACTCCATTCTAAAAGCAAGGGAGTATGGCCCAATCTCTTCTTATTGGGAGGACCCATACATTCCATCAATAAAATGATAAGCATTCATTCGTTCTGATGTTGATGAGACTTTCCTTTACTCTTGTACTCAAACCCTCCTCCCAGTTGCCTTTTGTATGAACTGGTTGATTTTTGTTGTTTTGTGTAAACCTGTCCCACTAGGCGATTTTTTATGCGACCATAGGCAATACAATACAATTCAATACAATACGGTTTATTTGTCACATTGCACATAAAGTGCAAGTGAAAGGAATATGTCAGCAGCGGTACAATGATAAAGAACACACACAAAAACACAATAAAAATTTAACATAAACATCCACCACAGCATTATCACTGTGGTGGAAGGCACACAATTTGGCCAGTCCTCCTCCATTTTCCCCCGTGGTCGGGACCTCAACCTCCGCAGTCGTTGCTGCGGGCGTCCAGATGGTAAAAGAACAAGGTACAAGTCCAGGTAAGTCCAGGATCGGCTCTTCCCCACCGGAGACCGCGGCTTTAAGTTGGTGTAGGCCGCAGGCCGGCGGTCGAGATTTAAAGTTTAAAGTTCTCGACTAGGCTGTCGCCACATGGTCGCCGGGGTGTTGACTGTATTGTCGTGAGTAGTCTCCTCAGTTGCCCAAAGAATCATAGCATTTTTCTGGTCACCGCTGGATTTTGAAATGTTCAAAAAATTTCAGCGACAGTCGGCGACAGTGGGCTTGACGCCAATGAGCGTAGCTTCACTTCCCCTGACATAGATGCTGTCGTAGGTTGTCGTCAGGATGACATAGGTTGTCGCCAGGATGACATAGGTTGTCGCCAGTTGTTGTAGCTTGTCGCGGGTGGACGTAAGTTGACTTCGGTTGTCGTAGGTTATCGCCTGTGTGGTTGTAGGTTGTCGTAGGTGTGGTCGTAGGTGGACGTCCTAATGGGTTGCCGGTTGTCAGTGGTTTGCTGTAGCTTGACGTCGACTAGGTGGTAGGTTGTTGTAGATTGTCGTAGACATTGTCATAGACATTGTCGTAGGGAGGTGCAGTCGCAGGTTTTTTGGCGACCCGCTACGATTATGACAGTTGCTGGCAGTCGCCGAAAAAATCATCTTAAGGGCCTGTCCCACTTACCGACTTTTCAGCAACTGTCTGGGGAGACTTTAAACTAGAATGGTTGGGGCGAGGGACTCAAATAGAGAAAGCTAGTAGACAGAATGGGAGGCAGGAAGCAGAAAAGGCAAGCACTCGGACACAAGAGGAGAAAGAAGAAAAAGGAAATAGAGAATAAGAGGCGGGGGGTTTCTTAAATGTGCATATTTTAATGCTAGGAGCATTGTAAGAAAGGTGGATGAGCTTAGAGCCTGGATAGACACCTGGAAGTATGATATTGTGGCGATCAGTGAAACATGGTTGCAGGAGGGCTGTGATTGGAAACTAAATATTCCAGGATTTCGTTGCTTCAGGTGTGATAGAATTGGAGGGGCAAGAGGTGGAGGTGTTGCATTGCTAGTCAGGGATGATATTACAGCAGTGCTTTGGCAGGATAGATTGGAGGGCTCATCTAGGGAGGCTATTTGGGTGGAACTGAGAAGTGGGAAAGGGGTAGCAACACTTATAGGGGTGTATTATAGACCGCCAAATGGGGATCGAGAATTGGAAGAGCAAATATGTAAGGAGATAGCAGATATTAGTAGTAAGCACAAGGTAGTGATTGAGGGAGATTTCAACTTTCCACATATAGACTGGGAATCACATCTGTAAATGGGCTGGATGGTTTGGAGTTTGTAAAATGTGTGCAGGATAGTTTTTTTGCAGCAATACATAGAGGTACCTACTAGAGGAGGGGCAGTGCTGGACCTGCTGTTAGGAAATGAGACGGGACAGGTGGTGGAGGTATGCGTTGGGGAGCACTTTGGGTCCAGTGATCACAATACCATTAGTTTCAATATAATTATGGAGAGGGTCAGAACTGGACCTAGGGTTGAGATTTATGATTGGAGAAAGGCTAACTTTGATGAGATGCAAAATGATTTAAAAGGAGTGAACTGGGACATTTTGTTTTATGGGAAGGATGTAGAAGAGAAATGGAGGACATTTAAAGGGGAAATTTTAAGAGTACAGAATCTTTATGTTCCTGTTCAGTTGAAAGGAAACAGTAAAAATTGGAAAGAGCCCTGGTTTTCAAGGGAAATTGGACATCTTGTTCGGAAAAAGAGGGAGATCTACAATAATTATAGGCAGCATGAAGTAAATGAGGTGCTTGAGGAGTATAAGGAATGTAAAAAGAATCTTAAGAAAGAAATTAGAAAAGCTAAAAGAAGATATGAGGTTGCTTTGGCAAGTAAGGTGAAAGTAAATCCAAAAGGTTTCTACAGCTATATTAATAGCAAAAGGATAACAGAGGGATAAAATTGGTCCATTGGAGAGACAGAGTGGACAGCTATCTGCAGAGCCAAAAGAGATGGGGGAGATATTGAACAATTTATTTTCTTCGGTATTCACCAAGGAGAAGGATATTGAATTATGTGAGGTAAGGGAAACTAGTAGAGTAGCTATGGATACTATGAGTTTCAAAGTAAAAGAAGTACTGACACTTTTGAAAAATATAAAAGTGGATAAGTCTCCAGGTCCTGACAGGATATTCCCTAGGACATTGAGGGAAGTTAGTGTAGAAATAGCCAGGGCTATGACAGAAATATTTCAAATGTCATTAGAAACGGGAATAGTCCCCGAGGAGTGGCGTGCTGCACATGTTGTTCCATTGTTTAAAAAGGGTTCTAAGAGTAAACCTAGCAATTATAGACCTGTTAGTTTGACTTCAGTGGTGGGCAAATTAATGGAAAAGATATTTAGAGATAATATATATAAGCATCTGGATAAACAGGGTCTGATTAGGAACAGTCAACGTGGATTTGTGCCTGGAAGGTCATGTTTGACTATTCTTCTTGAATTTTTTGAAGAGGTTACTAGGGAAATTGACGAGGGTAAAGCAGTGGATGTTGTCTATATGGACTTTATTAAGGCCTTTGACAAGGTTCCTCATGGAAGGTTGGTTAAGAAGGATTCAACTGTTGGGTATAAATGCAGGAGTAGCAAGATGGATTCAACAGTGGCTGAATGGGAGACGCCAGAGGGGGGGGAGAGGGGAGGGAAAGGGGAGGGGGGAGGAGAGGGGAGAGGAGAGGAGAGGAGAGAGGAGAGGAGAGAGGAGAGGGGAGGGGAGAGGAGAGAGGGGGGAGAGGAGAGAGGGGGGAGAGGAGAGAGGCGGGAGAGGAGAGAGGCGGGAGAGGAGAGAGGCGGGAGAGGAGAGAGGGGGGGGGAGAGGGGGGGGAGAGGGGGGGGGTGAGAGGGGGGGAGGGGGGTAGAGGAGGGGGGTAGAGGAGGGGGGGTTAGAGGAGAGGCGGGGGATAGGAGAGGGGGAGAGGAGGGGGGAGAGGAGAGAGGGGGAGAAGAGAGGTGGGGGAGAGGGGGGGAGAGAGGGGGGGAGAGAGAGGAGGGGAGGGGAGGGGGGGGAGAGGAGAGAGGGGGGAGAGGAGAGGGGGCGAGGAGGAGAGGGTCGGGGAGGATGAGAGGGGGGGAGAGGACGAGAGGGGGGAGGAGAGAGGGGGAGAGGAGAGGGGGGAGAGGAGAGGGGAGGGGGAGAGAGGAGGGGGGAGAGAGGAGGGGGGAGAGAGGGGGGAGAGGGGGGGAGAAGGGGGGGAGAGGAGAGGGGCGGTAGGAGAGGGGGGAGGAGATTAGGGGAGGAGAGGGGGGGAGGAGAGGGGGAGAGGAGAGGGGGAGAGGAGAGGGGGAGAGGGGGGGAGAAAGGGGGGGAGGGGGGAGAGGGAGGGGGAAGAGAGAGGGGGGGAAGAGAGAGGGGGGGAATAGAGAGGGGGGAAGAGAGAGGGGGGGAAGAGAGAGGGGGGGGAGAGGGGGGAGAGAGAGGGGGAGAGGGGAGGGAGAGGGGAGGGGGGGAGGGGAGAGGAGAGGGAGAGGGGGAACAGAGAGAGGGAGAGGAGAGGGGTGGAGAGGAGAGGAGAGGGGAGGAGAGGAGAGGAGAGGAGAGGAGAGAGGGGGGGAGAGAGAGAGAGAGAGGGGGAGAGGAGAGAGGGGGCAGAGGAGAGGAGAGAGGGGGGAGAGGAGGAGGGGGGCGAGAGGAGAGGGGGGAAGGAGAGAGGGGGGGGGAGGGGGAGAGAGGGTGGGGGGGGGAGGGGGGGGGGTGAGAGGGGGGGCGGAGAGGGGGGGGAGGGGGGGGGAGAGGGGGAGGGGGAATAGAGGAGGGGGGGAGAGGAGAGGAGTTGGGGGAGAGGAGAGGAGGGAGAGGACGGGGGGGGAGCAGAGAGAGAGAAGAGAGGTGGGGGAGAGAAGAGGGGGGGGAGAGGAGAGAGGAGGGGAGAGGAGAAGTGGAGAGAGGGAGGGACGATAGAGGGGAAGAGGAGAGAGGGGGGAGGAAGAGGGGGAAGAGGGTGGGGGAGAGAGCGAGACGGGGGGGAGAGGGGGGGGAGAGAGGGGGGGAAAGAGAGGGAGGGGAGTAGAGGGGAGAGGAGAGGAGAGTAGAGGGGAGAGGAGAGTAGAGAGGAGAGGAGAGTGTAGAGGGGGAGAGGAGAGAGGGTCTGGGAGAGGGAGAGAGGGGGGAGAGGAGAGAGGGGGAGAGGAGAGAAGGGGGAGAGGAGAGGAGGGAGAGGAGAGGGAGGGGGGAGAGAGTGAGGGGGGAGAGAGGAGGGGGGAGAGGGGGAGGTGGGGGGCGAGAGGAGGGGGGGGAGAGGAGGGGGGAGAGGGGGGGGAGGGAGGGGGGTGGGGAGGGGGGGAGAAGGGGGGGGGAGGAGGAGGGGGGAGGAGAGGGGGGAGGAGATTGAGGGGAGGAGAGGGGGGGAGGAGAGGGGGGGAGGACGAGGGGAGAGGAGAGGGGGAGAGAGGGGGGGGAGGGGGGGAGAGGGAGGGGGAAGAGAGAGGGGGGAAGAGAGAGGGGGGGAAGAGAGAGGGGGAAGAGAGAGGGGTGGGAAGAGAGGGGGGGAAGAGAGAGGGGGGAAGAGAGAGGGGGGAAGAGAGAGGGGGGAAGAGAGAGGGGGGAGAGAGGGGGGATGAGATGGGGGGAGAGGGGTAGGGAGAGGGGAGGGAGAGGGGAGGGGGAGGGGAGGGGGGAGGAGAGGGGAGAGGAGAGGAGAGGAGAGGAGAGGAGAGGAGAGGAGAGGAGAGGAGAGGAGAGGAGAGGAGAGGAGAGGAGAGGAGAGGAGAGGAGAGGAGAGGAGAGGAGAGGAGAGGAGAGGAGAGGAGAGGAGAGGAGAGGAGAGGAGAGGAGAGGAGAGGAGAGGAGGGGAGAGGAGAGAGGAGAGATGAGAGGGGAGATGGGAGAGGAGAGGAGAGGGGAGAGGAGAGGGGAGTGGAGAGGGGAGTGGAGTGGGGAGAGGAGGGGGGAGAGGAGAGGGGGGAGGAGAGGGGAGAGGAGAGAGGGGGGAGAGGAGGGAGGGGGGAGAGAGGGGGGAGAGAGGAGGGGGGGAGAGAGGGGGGGAGAGGAGGGGGGGAGAGGAGGGGGGGGAGAGGAGGGGGGGGGGGGAGAGGAGGGGGGGAGGAGGGGGGGGAGACGAGGGGGGGAGAGAGGAGGGGGGGAGGAGTGTGGGGGAGGAGAGGGGGGAGAGGGTGGGTGATGGGGAGAGGGGGGGGGAGAGAGAGAGAAAGAGAGGGATTAGGGAGAGAGAGAGGTGGGGAGAGAGAGAAGGGGAGCGAGAGAGAGAGAGAGGGTTCCTTTTTACTTCAACCCAAACAACCATTTGCAGGCAGCGCTTTTTTCCTCAAACTAACCATATTTTCATTTTCAAACCACATTATGGGTACTCACAGCTGTGGAGACATTTGTTCAGTGTTATTCAGAGCACCACTTGCAGAGACTGATTGAGGCATACCACTTGCAGAGACTGATTGAGGCATACCACTTGCAGAGACTGATTGAGGCACACCACTTCCTGGTTTTATAGTCCCTCCCCCTCCCTTCAGCAGGGGCAGCAGAGAGAATGGGGAATTTTGTAAAAACATTAATATCTCTGTCATTTTTCATCGACGGGAAAAATCCTCAGCACACATGCGGCGGAGGGGGGCTCTGAGCGAGGTGGCCAAAAATGACGGCCGTAGGCGGCGGCGTTCTCTCGGAAATCGCAGCAACAGAAGGCCAAAAGCGGTCAAGAACAGAGATTTAGTAATATAGATAAATAATTCTATCATTAACACTAAAAACTAACAAATGTACTAAATCATTCACTTTAACCTAAAACCTAATGTTAACACCTAATACTAATCCGTTCTTCTTTAAAGCTAATACCTAATAGTTACTAGATTTACGTCCTCTAGGCAATGGTCAATGTATTGGTTTATATTTAAAATATGTTTAATATCTATCCGATGGGAGGGGGGGGGGGGGGGGGGGTTGGAGCTTCCAGTATCTGCCAGGCAAAAGCGAGAGGGAGGTGACGGTGTTTGGAGAGGGGAGGAGTGAGTGAGAGAGAGAGAGAGAGTGATCACGTTTGTCCGGCAGGCTGGTGATTTCAATTAACCCCTTCAAGCCGACCGTTTTTAAACCGAGTATGTGTTTAATATACGAATACTAATAAGTAAGAAATGCAGTTAATTAAAATTGGGTATTTAAATAGTAAATACCCACTTAGACCTATTTAAGAAATGTAATCCTTTTAGAGGAAATTACTCACAGTCTTTGACTGTTTAATATATGAATATCAATAAGCAAAATTGTTGTTAATTTAAATACGGTATTTAAATAGTAAATACCTACTTAGACCAAGCTATAAGATGAACTACTTACAGTACTTGTTCTATTTTCTTTCTGTGCATATAATATTATGTTCTGGCCTGTTTTTTTCTTTTCTATAATATTATTTTCTAAGGGGCGGAGCTAAATGCAATTTACACCTACGGAAGCTCGCCCAAAATTTCCCACCATGGATTCCCTTGTTTCAGATTTCCCACAAAATTTCCCACAAAATTTCGTCATAGCGCACTTTTCTTTGTGATATACCAGCAGCGTTCGGAAATTGGGATCACCCACCCAACACCCAGAAGGTTGAGTTATTGTGTTGCACCATCTGAAACAAGGGAATCCATGTAAGCTATAATGCAAGACGACCCTCTGAAGAAAACTGGAGGAATTACTTTTTGTAGCTGGAATATTAGGGGTGTTAACGAGCCAATTAAAAGGGGTAAGGTTCTTGCCCAATTAAAATCAATTAATGCTGATATAATATTTTTACAGGAAATGCAACTTAAAGTTCACGCTCAGACCAGGCTGAAGGCTAACTGGATCGGTCAAATATATCACTCCTCTTATCTTTCCAAATCCAGAGGCACTGCAATTATAATCCGTAAGGGAATACAGTATTAAAATTTAAGCTAAATCAAATTCATATGCAGATGATGTATTATTATATATCACCAATTCCCAAGTTAGCATTCCAAGTATATTAAATCTTATAGAGGAATTTGGTTCCTTTTCAGGATATAGAATAAACTGGAACAAAAGTGAAATTATGTCAATAAAATCTCAAGAGCCGACACACCTTCTAAAATTCCGGTGGCGCTATGGAGTAGGAGAGACTCGCGCCAACTAGCTCTGTGAAAAAAACGAAAAAACGGGAGGAAAAGACAGATCCTACCTGCAGAAAACAGGACCGATTGTTTTGCACTAAGCCCGTGACGTCATCAGGCGCGCGACACCGGCAGTATGTCGACTCAACATACTCCCCCCCACAAGGCAAAAAACGGCAAGACTAAAGAGGTAGGCCCAACTGAAGCCTCGGCCTCAGGTTTAACAGCATCCCGAGAAGACATCTCAAAGAAGAAGAAAAAGACTGAGATGGAAGAATTAAAAACGTTCCTTAAGGAGGAACTTAAAAATCTTAGACAGAACTTTCAAGAGGTTAAAGAGGAGCTAGCATCTTTTAAAAAAGAAATGAAAGAACAAATTAAAGAAGATGTTACAGAGATTGTACACGAAGTCCTTGAAGACTGGAAATTAGAAATGGAAAGAAATATGACTCAAAATGTTGAAGAAGTAAATGAAAAACTGAATAAGATGGAATCCAGATTTGATTCTAAACTTGAACCTATTCTCCTGACATTAGACCAACACTACAAGATTGTAAAATAACTTGAGGAACTTGCTGAGACAAGCACCGCAACTACAAAACAACTCATCACTGAGAACCAACGCCTATCAAATTTATTGTATCAAATAACTGAAAAATGTACAGACTTGGAGGGACGACAGAGGCGTCAGAACTTAAGAATCGTGGGCATCCAGGAAGGCAGAGAGGGGACTCGTGACCCCCGTGAATTTGCTGCAGAAGTACTGAAAACAATTTTGAGCCTGGATCAGGCGCCATTACTTGCCCGAGCGCACAGAGTGGGTCGCCCAAAGGTGGGCGACCGACCAAGAATAATGATAGTAAAGGTCCAATATGACCATGTATTGGATGACATGATGTGGAAAATTGGCAAAAGCAGAAATCTTGTATATGAAGGAGACAAGATTAGCGTATTCAGAGATTACCCCGTGGAAGTTGCTAAGAAAAGAGCGTTGTTCACAGAAACAAGAAGAATACTGAAGAACATAAAGAATCTGAGATATGGACTGTTATACCCCGCAACACTGAGAGTCAGTTACGATAAGAAGGAATACTTCTTCATCAAGCACACGGAAGCATTTGAATTTGCCAAGAACGTCGAGGACAAGATCAAAGATTGAAAAATATTCAACTCTTAACACCTACTCGGACACTGCTATCTCGCAGAGAAGATATGGAACTCTAAACTTTAAACTATTATATTTAAGAGTTGCCTAAAATTCGCAATAAGAATTGGGTATATTTCCTGCAACGGATATATAATACTAACATTCTAGTACTAACCTCTAACAACTATTAATAATCAAGAATATTAACTAACACTAACTAATGATAATAAGATTATTTAGATTATTTAAGAATTAATTAAAAGTATGAAATATAAGTAAAGTATGATTCAGGTATTTTATAATGAGAAATGTTTGATGGCCCTCTCTCTGATGTTTTCGTTTTTGATTATTCTTTGATAAATGTTTATATTATACAAAACTAATATTTCAATTTGAGACTACTAATTATACCATTAATGGAATATAATCAATATTTCTTTCCCCCCCACAAATTGTATGCATCGAATTGGAAACTTTCCTTTCAAGGAAAGTACGGAGCTAGTATTTTTATAAACCAAAAGCTACGGAAGTCCATAGATGCTTAGCCACATTAGGGTGGCTATCACTAACTGCACTAATTGTAGTTGTAGTTGCTTTTCTTTTTTACTTTCCACACTTTACTAACCCTATTAGCTATCACCTTTTTTATCTTATATCACATTATATTTTGTATTTGGAATGGAATTGCATATTTTATTTAAGGAGATACGTTCGGATGGAAAACAGACGTGACCTAAAATTCATCTACCTGAAGTTCAAGTATAAGGTAGGGTTGAGTGTGCTGAATCATCTGCTCTACCACTTAATCACAAGATGCAAGACATGAATATAAAAATTGGGGGTGAGGGAATTAAATTCTGTAGTTGGAATGTTAAGGGAATTAATGAACCTATCAAGAGAGGCAAAGTGTTAGCTCATTTAAAATCATTGAAAACAGATATAATATTTCTCCAGGAAACACATCTTAAAAAGGAAGCACAACACAGATTGAAAGCAAAATGGATTGCTAAAGCATACCATTCTTCATTCTCACATAAATCAAGAGGTGTTGCAATATTAATTCGTAAAGGTATACCCTTTAAACATATATCAACGATAGAAGACATTGAAGGCAGATATATTGTAATAATAGGGGAGTTATACTTAAAAAAGGTGACTCTCCTCAATGTGTATGGACCAAATTTTGATAGCCCTCTGTTTTTTAAGAGAATTCTTAACAATATCCCGGAAGGTACACAACAAAACTTAATAATCGGTGGAGATTTAAATTGTACATTGGATGCTTGTTTGGATAGATCATCAACTCAAAGAAAACTAAAATCTCGATCAAGTGAATTTTTAAATTCATACATTAATACTACTAATATTAAGGACGTTTGGAGAATTGAAAATCCATCGGGCCGAGAATATTCATTTTACTCACCAGTACATAAAACTTACTCAAGGATAGACTATTTTTTAGTAGATTCAAAACTTATTCCATTCACCTATAACTCACAATATCATAACATCATAATCTCAGACCACGCCCCATTAACATTTATGATCAAAGTAAACGGAATGGCAGAGACACAGTCACAATGGAGATTTAATCCCCAAATCTTAAAAGATAAGTCATGTAATGAATATCTAGTAAAACAGATTTAAATGTTTTTTGAGGCTAACGATAGCCCTGAAATCTCTGCCTCCCTTCTTTGGAAAACATTTAAAGCATTTGTACGAGGAGCATTAATTTCTTCCCAATCATTTTTTAATAAAGAGAATAGGGCCAAACAACAGAAACTGGAAATGGAAATAAAGCAATTAGACACAGAAAATGCAGCAGCACCATCCACGATAAAACACAATAAAATTGCAGTATTGAAATATAAATTAAACAAGATTTATTCAGACCAAGTTATAAAACTTTATCAACATACAAAACAATTAAATTTTGAATTTGGTGACAAACCACAAAAACTATTAGCGCGTCAACTTCGCAAATTGGACGGGGAAAAAACAATATACAAAATTAGAACAGATAAGGGAGAAACATTAACACTGCCTAAAGATATTAATGATAGATTTCTACAATACTACCAAAAATTGTATTCATCTAAAATAACAGAACAATCAACGGGAATGGAAACATTTTTACAGAATTGTAAGTTTGCGGGTCTAGATCAGAAAGAGAGAGAATTGCTAGGGGCTGAAATTACGATAAAAGACATTGAAGAATCAATAAAGTCCTTAAAAAACGGAAAGTCGGCAGGACCCGATGGTCTAAATTCGGAATTTTATAAAAAAAATTATGATTTGCTTTCCCCACGCCTACAGACAATGTACAAATACGCTTATACTCAACAGAAACTCCCAGAAACTCTAAATGAATCTACAATCATACTTATACCAAAAACGGACAAGGATCTTGAAGACCCAGGTTCATACAGAGCTATAGCCCTCTTAAATACTGATCAGAAAATATTAACTAAGATTCTATCTAATAGATTGAGCTTAGTGATCAGCAAATTAATACATCCCGACCAAACAGGGTTTATCCCCAAACGGTATTCATTTTTTAATCTGAGAAGATTATTTAATATTATATACTCCAATAGAATCCCTAACGCAGAGCTAGCAATTATCTCGTTAGATGCTGAAAAAGCATTTGACCAGGTAGAATGGCCATATTTATTTTCGGTGATGGAAACATTTCAACTAGGAGAGAAGTACTGTACATGGGTTAAATTGTTATATTCTAACCCAACAGCTAGAATATTAACATACAAAATGTTATCAACTAAATTTAATCTCTCTAGAGGCTGTAGACAAGGATGCTCACTATCCCCACTATTATTTGCTCTTGCAATCGAACCCCTAGCAGAAAGCGTTAGAAACCATCCAGGAATATTTGGATACAATACTAGAGACACAAGGAATAAAATCTCCTTATATGCAGTTGATATACTAATATATATTACAAAATTAGAAACTAGTATTCCAAACCTATTAAATCTAATAACTCAATTGGTCAGTTTTCAGGATATAGAATCAATTGGAATAAAAGCGAAATCATGCCAATAACAAAATTCAATTTACATACAATACAACAATCCCCTTTTAAAATAGTTAAAGATAAATTTAAATACTTAGGAATCTATGTAACTAAGACATATACCTCTTTATTTAAACTAAATTTCCCACCCTTACTGAATAAACTACATAAGAATATTCAATACTGGAAAACACTCCCCATTTCAATGCTTGGGAGAATTAATGCTCTAAAAATGATTTTTTTACCGCAACTGCTGTACCTACTTCAATTAATTCCGATCTATATCCCAAAACCTTTTTTCAAAAAAGTCGATTCCATTGTTACAAGTTTTGTCTGGGATTATAAGAATCATAGAATAAGTAAAAAACATTTATGTAAATCAAAGATAAATGGAGGTCTGGCTTTGCCAAATTTCTTATTTTATTTTTGGGCAGTCCATATTAAAAACATGAATTTTTGGCTGGAAGAAATGGATCAACAACCAGATTGGCTAATGATGGAAAAGGAAGACTGTCTACCTTTTGAAATTGGACCGATCATATTTGCCCCCACAAAACTGCACAAAAAAACCTATAAAGAAAACCCCATAATACATAGTGGAATACGAATTTGGAAACAAATAAAAAAAGATTTAAAATTGAATAATATACCACTCTGCCTTCCCATTGTAAATAATCCTTTATTCAAATCATCCTTTATGGACAAAGGTTTCACACAATGGAAAAATCATGGAATCAAAAATATAGGACATCTTTATGGGAAAGGTACTTTTCTTTCATTTCAAGAGTTACAACAGAATTATGGACTGCACTCAAATAATTTCTTCAGATATCTACAAATTAGAGATTATGTTAAATCTAATACACAAGTTTACAGGAATAGGGAATCAGAAATTCTTGATGAATGTCTGAACAAGCATCCTAATACTGAAAAACTAATAGCTTATATTTATAACACCCTACTAAATAACGAGGTACCACCGACCGAACCATATAGATACAAATGGGAAAATGAAATAGGTCATCCTATCACGAAAGATATGTGGGACAAAAGTTTACAACAAATACATCAATGTTCATTAAATGCCAGACATACTTTAATACAATTCAAGGTCTTACATAGACTACACTTCTCTAAAATAAAACTAAATAGAATCTTCCCACAAATCTCTCCTAATTGTGATAAATGTCTACATTTAGAGGCTAAATACGTTTGCAAACTGTATAAAACTTAAACATTTCTGGACAGATATTTTTGAAATAACTTCAGAAGTTATTAATACAAAACTGGACCCAGACACAAAATTAATAATACTTGGAATATCAGAACAAAGCTTAACACTCACAACAAACCAAAGAAACTTCCTCAATTACAGTATAATAACCGGAAAAAAATTAATAATGTTAATAATGTATGACTGATGTATATGAAAAGTTTTTTTTACTATAATATGTAACTACATTTTATAATATGTCTACTTCTAATAAATAAATTAAAAAAAAAAAAAAAAAAAATTCCCTTTCAGAATTGCAATGGAAAAATTCAAATATCTGGGTGTTCAGGTAACCAGAAAATATACTTCTCTATTCAACGCAAACTTCCCTCCGTTAGTTGCTAAATTAAATGCTTTTATTCAATTATGGAAAACACTTCTGATGTCTCTAATAGGCAGAATAAATGCTATAAAGATGATCTTCCTCCAACAAATCCTGTATTTATTCCAATCAATACCGATATATTTTCCTAAATTTTTTTTCAAAAAACTTGATTCTCTGATTACAAATTTTATTTGGGATTATAAAACACATAGAATTTATAAACGGCACCTATGTAAACCCAAAGAAACTGGTAGATTGGCTCTCCCCAACTCCTTATACTATTACTGGGTAACGAATATTAAACATGTAATCTACTGGCTGGACAACACAGGCCAACAGGTAAGTTGGTTAATAATGGAGAGAGAGGATTGTTTGCCTTTTAATATAGGCGCGATTCTTCTCTCTCCAATAAATTTGAAGAACACACTATATGAGAAAAATCCGATTATTCACAGTACTTTACGAATCTGGAGACAAGTGAAATCAACCTTTAAACTGAGAAATTTATCTCTTCTTTCACCAATTGCCAATAATCCTTCGTTCAAGCCATCTATTTTAGACAAAACGTTTACATATTGGGAAAGATTAGGAATCAAAAAACTTGGAGATCTTTATGAGATGGGAACTCTTTTCTCATTTCAAGAATTACAGCCGAAATATCACCTGAAAGGTAATCAATATTTCAGATACCTTCAAATTTGAGACTATCTGAAAACATATACCCAAGACTACCAAACTTTGCTGCCAGACATCCTAGACGATTGTATGAATAGAAATTCGGAGTCAAACAAGTTAACATCATATTTGTATAACACTCTTTTAAATATAGAAATCCCATCGTCAGAAGTAATTATAAGAGCCTGGGAAGAGGAACTTGGCCTAAAAATTCTAAAAGACAGATGGGAAGAAAACCTTTTATATATACGTATAATAATAATAATAATAATAATAATAATAATAATAATAATAATAATAATAATTATTATTATTATTATTATTATAATAATAATGATAATAATAACTTTATTTATAGAGCACTTTAAAAACAACTACTGTTGCAACAAAGTGCTGTACATGACATCATGAACAAAAAATTATTACAAGACAATAAAAACATTAAAAAAGAGAGTAAAAACAATAAAAAACATTAAAAACACTAAAACAGGAGCAAAGTCTCATGCATGGTCAAAAGCCAAGGAATAGAAAAGGGTTTTAAGACTAGTTTTGAAGATGGACAGTGAGGGGGCCTGTCTGATGTGCAACGGCAGAGTGTTCCATAATGTCGGAGCAGCAACAGAGAAGGCTCTATCCCCTCTGAGCTTCTGCTTAGACCTCGGTACCTCCAGGAGCAGCTGATCAGCTGACCTGAGGCACCGGGCAGGAGCGTAGGGATGAAGCAGCTCAGAGAGGTAAGGCGGGTCGAGACCATTTAAAGATTTAAAAACAAATAAAAGAATCTTAAAATGAACTCGAAAGTACACCGGGAGCCAGTGGAGGGAGGCTAGAATTGGCGTTATGTGCTCCCTCTTTCGAGTTCCAGTTAAAAGGCGAGCAGCAGCATTCTGAACCAACTGGAGACGAGCCAGGGAAGATCGAGTAACTCCAAAATAGAGTGCGTTACAGTAATCCAGCCTAGACGTGATGAAGGCATGGATTACTGTTTCAAAATGCTGCCGCTCAAGAATGGGCTTCACCTTTGCCAGCTGCCTTAAATGAAAGAAGCTGGACTTAACTACCGCGCCTATTTGATGATCTAATTTAAAATCACTGTCCATCTTAAAACCCAAGTTTAAAACTGTTGGCTTCACATACAGTGCCAGGGGACCCAAGTCAACAGGGGGAGGTTCACGGCAGCCATTGGGACCAAACACTATCACCTCTGTCTTCTTTTCATTAAAACCTAGAAAGTTTAGGGCCATCCAGGATTTAATGTCATCAAGACATAACAGAAGTGATTTGACAGAGCAAGCATCTTCCTTCCTCAGTGGCATATATAGTTGGCTATCATCAGCATAACAATGAAAAGAGATGCCATGCTTTCTAAGAATGGAACCCAGAGGAAGTAAGTACAGTGAGAAAAGCAGGGGCCCTAAAATTGAGCCATGTGGAACCCCATATGACAGAGGAACGTTAGACATTCGTTAATTCAATTTAAAATTCTGCACAGACTCTACTACTCAAAGTCTAAACTGAATAAGATCTTTCCAAATGTATCTCCTATTTGTGATGAATGTCTCCTTCAGTAAGCAACTATAACGCATTCATTTGCCTCTTGCATAAAGTTACATAAATTTTGGAGAGGAATTTTTGAAAGTTTCTCAAAAACACTAAAAACAAAATTCCCAACACGGAATTGATTATTCTAGGTACGTCAAAGCCTGCTCTGAGCTAACATTATTTCAAAGACGTTTCCTAATTATGGCCTGATAACGGCGAAAAAGCTAATGCTCAAATTTTGGAAACAAACATCTGTCCCTACTCTCAAAATGTGGATTACAACATGTCTGAGACGCTACATCTTGAAAATATTAGACTTGTCTTAGCAGAAAAACCAGATCATTTTTCGAAAATATGGACACCATTCATTGATTTATTACAAGGATAGTATGGTACAACACAATTTTGGAGTTAAATCTAATTACGGGTTGGGTGATGGGTGGGGAGGGATGCGAGGCAGGTATATCATCACTTTTCTCTTTCTTTCTTTCTTGTCTTTTTATTTCTCTATTCCTTTCTTATTTCTTTTATTTACTCACTCTTTGGCTACACCACTTTTGTAGTCTAGGGGTTGTATCTTTGCACATTCCACTTTTTCTCTCTCTTGCTTTTTCTCCTTTCTTTTCTCTTAACTATAGCTAAAAGTCAAAATTGAAGCTGTACAATACTGTATTATGTCATATGCCGTTGGTTATATTTTTGTACACTTGCTTCTAATAAATAAAAATTTAAAAAAAACTTTTGGGAATGAAATTCAGCACACAGTCATTCTTAAAGCATACTAAATTAGAATACATTTCTAAGCTGCAGTATTTGCTACAGGATATGCCAAAAAGATGATCCATGTTGTTTTAAGATTCCCATCATCACAGAAACCTGTCAATACAATTCACTCTATGAAATTTCAAGAAACCAGTGAGCTCACAAGATGTTGACAAAATCTTGGATGTAATACTGAAGATGTGCTCCAGAACGAGCTAGTCACAAGTCAAGCTGTTCCTGTACTTCTACAACACCAGCATCCAATCAACAGTTTGGATGACTGCCAATGACCACTGGAAGCAGGAAGAAGCCAATCCAACTAATTTATAATCCACGAGTCTACACTAAAAACAGCAGAAAGTGTTGAGTGTTAACAAGTACACTTTCTCATCCAACATGCTCACCGATGCTCACTTTGGGTTCAGCAAAGATGCCTGAGCTCCAGAATTTATTATAAACCTGGTCCACATTTGGAGAAAATTCCAAATTCAGAGATATGATGACAATAATCACAGCATGGGATAATGGTAGCATTTGTCCAATTGGAACATTGTGGGCAGCATATTGGGAATTAGGGAGAATTTTTTCCAACAGTGCATGGCAGCATGATTGTGGATTATTGAAGAGAAATCTCCAAGATCTAACTACTTTTCATTGTTCATAAGTGGTTTGACCTTCTTCATAATGACAGAAATAGTGATTTGTCACATGTACCATAAGGTACAGTGATATGCGAATTACCATTCAGCCATACGGAAAAAAATGCAACAAGGCACACAACTACATAAAAGTTAATATAAACATCCACCACAGCAGATTCCCCACATTCCTCAGTGTGATGGACAGCAAAAAAAGTCTAATCTTCTTCCTCGGTCCCGCGGTGGGAGCAGTCGAACCATCCGTCAGGGCGATCGAAGCTCCCGTAGCCGGCAGTCGAAGCTCCTGCGTCAGGGCGATCGAAGTTCCCACATCGGGGCGGTCGAAGCTCTCGCATCAGGGAGATCGAACCTCCTGCGTCGGGCCATCTCAAGGATAAAGTGCTCAACAACCATAAACAGAATGAATGCTTGAAGCAATTACAAAAGTGAAAACAGATCTTGAAATCTGCATAAACATTTTTCATTGATGTAGAAAAAGCCCGACAGAAGTACCGTGCTGCCATAATTTTGCTCAGACAAATTGAATAAGCCTAATGAAATAATTTAACATACAGAATGAGCTTTGGTCCAGTATTGGAAACACAGCAAACATGGTGGGAAAACAGTGCATGTCGTCAGAAATGACAACAGAACAGAGTGAAAGAAATATTATCAACTGAACGAAATATGAGGTTGGTGAAAACAGTAGATTGTGAACCACATGTGAAAACATAAAGCTGATGGTGGAAATATTAGCAGGAATTGCCTTTCTCGGCCAGAATACCCAGGCAAATAATGGTTTGTGCACCAAAATTCACTCTTCAAAGAGTGATGAAGTGGAATTTCACTATGAGATGAATGCAAGGAGGAGCTATTCAAGGCATCTACCTGCATAGTTTTAGGGCTATGCTGATAGATTAGGTGGGCACGTATTCCTATTCATAAGTGCAGTCTGTATGGGTTTGCGTGACATCAATAATTGCGCTTTCAACAAGCATGGAAAGAGTGTTCTGTTGCACAGCTGGCAATCTTCCAAAGGAAAGGAGGTCAAGGGGAAGTTAGCTCTTGACAATAAAGGCATCTGTTGCTCGTGTCTTGCTACTTCTGAAATGTGGAACACATTTCCTGGTGCTTGTCAGGATTCCTTAACACAGTCATTTAAAATTATGCTATTCCTCTGTAGAATTTTATAGTATCTCTCTCAAGAATGTTTTCCATGACTAGCTGTCAAGGAAAAGGTGCGCAGAATAAGCAACCACCCCAGGAACATGCACCTTCCCCTGTGGATATGAGTTGCATGTAAGGATGGGTGTGGTGTAAATGTCTCGAGGGCAACATAAATACACCAAAGAGTATGCACATTCTTTGGCATGTGAGAAGATTTGTTATATCCACATGGATTCTCTCAAACCTGTACAGATGCACTATAGAGAATGTTTTGATGGGATGCATATCAATCTGGTATGGCAACTGCTTTGCTCTTGACCACCTAAACCTGCAGAGAGTGTTGAATACAGCCTAGTCCATCATAGGCTTGACAGTTCTTGCCACCCAGTCCATCTTCATGCTGTGTTGCATCATTGCATCAGAAATACTGGAAGGATTCTTGCCACCCTGGCCCTTCTCTTCTAATTTCTGCCACCTGAGAGATGATATGGGAGCTTAAAACCCAGATATTTAAAGGTCTGCCCCACTTGGGCAACCTAATTGGCGAGTTTAGAAGAGTTTAGGAGAGTTTGAAAAAATGTCATGTTGAAGACGTCCTTCGACCTCCTTCGACTATGTTGAAGACTAGCTTCGACTAGCTACGGGAAAATTGGACACCGAATAGTGGAGAGTGAAGATGACCTCCTTCGAACTCCTTCGACCTCCCTTCGACCTCCCTGCGACTATGATGAAGACTATCTATGACTACCTTCGACTAGCTTCAACTACCCTCGATTACCTACGACTAACATGCCGACCTACTACGACCTACTACGACTAAACCTACGAGTAAATAAAGTATAGATTTTCTCCATGGCGATCTTTTTTTACTCGCGGGCATTTTTCAACATGTTGAAAAATACGCCGCAACCTAGCTGAAGCCTCAAGTACACAGGGACTGCTCTTGAGCATGAAGGAGGGTTACAAAGACCTCCCACGACCTCGTGTCGACCATGCTGCGAGTATGAGTCGAGGGCAAACTCGCCAGAACTCGTGGATTAGGTAGCCTAAGTGGGACAGCCCCTTTAGACTTAAGGACAGCTGCTTTCGCAATGCTATCAGACACATTAACCAATCACCTATTTTGCATTTCATTCCCAGTGGTGCTGCCACATTCTCGTACCTCTTAACTCTACTTCATTTAGTTATTCTGTTATTGCACGTTGGTACTTTTTTTATTATTACTTCAGTTTGCACCACAATGTTTGCACCATTCCAATGTACTTGCATTTGTTAATTTATTGAGTACATTGTATTTATTGTTCATTTTGCAAGCTTCATGTGCTCAAGGAATGTTATTGCACCATGGTGTATATGACAATAAACTAACCTGAATCTGAATCTGAAGCATTTTTCTCAAGCCACTTTTCATGTTTCACTTCCTTTCCCAAATATTACACAAAGAGAAGTGCAATCTCTAAGGCAGCCATTCTTTTTTGCTGTAAGAAAAAAAAGATAATGCAATAAAATATTTGGTTTGGAGAATGATGAGAATAAAATAAGAATTCCAACTTCATTGCTTTGTAACTGATATTGACAATGTCTATGCTGAATCCACAAAGATACTCAGTGATGCCAAAGTGATTTTAAACAATTCATCCCATTGAAACATGAAAGAAACATAATTTATGAAATGTTAAGCATTATAATCTATGTGCGCTCTCCATACTGCAGATAATTCTGACAACTTATATATACATAACAACTTTACAAGAAATATAATACAGTAAGCCCTTGTTAGGGGGTTTCTTTTAGAAAGGGGATGAGGTGGATCTTCTTTAGTCAGAGTGTAGTTAATCTGTGGAACTCATTGCCACAGAGGGCTGTGGAGGCCAAGTCAGTGGATATTTTTTAGGCAAAGATAGACAAATTCTTGATTAGAACGGGTGCCAAAGGTTATGGGGAGAAGGCAGGAATATAGAATTAGGAGGCATAGATCAGCTGTGATTGAATGGCGGAATAGACTCGATGGGCCGAATTGTCTAATTCTACTCCTATAACTTGTGAATTTGTTATGATGGACCATAGGGAGGGAGGGAGGTGGTGTCTGTTATTACCGTTGTCAGCTACTGTATAACCAAGTAGCGAATTATCATTGTATAAATAGTGGAAACAAACCACTACAGTTGCTAGTTAATATACAAAGGAACACAAAGTGCAGGTGTAACTCTGGAGAACATGTGTAGGTGACGTTTCGTTTCAGGTCCTTTCTTCAGACTCTCACTGGAACTGGACCTGGAATCCTGGTGAGTTGATGGCCAGGGGTGAGGATCTGAACAGTCATTAGTTCGATGGCCTGCGTACAAGTAAAGGTCAGTAACGGTGGTGGTACTGGCGGTGGCACCGGTGATGGTGGTGGTGGCGGAGGTAGTGGTGGCGGTAATGTAGTGGTGGTGGTGTTGTTGGCGGTGGTGATGATAGTGGTGGCGGTGCTGGTGGCAGTGGTGGTGGCG
>NW_022630696.1:43339-70811 GCF_010909765.2 Amblyraja radiata | reverse complement strand
CCGAAACTTCACCTATTCCTTCGCTCCATAGATGCTGCCTCACCCGCTGAGTTTCTCCAGCATTTTTGTCTACCTCGGCATTGCATCCCTGTATACAAGTCCTCTCGCAATAAATGCTAGGAAGGAAAGGGGGCAAGGCTGGGAGGGAAGGAAGGCAGGTTTTTTAAATGGAGGTGGACACAAAACGCTCGAGTAACTCAGCAAGACAGGCAGCAGCATCTCTGGAGAGAAAGAACGGGTGTCGGGTCGAGACCCTTCCCCAGATGTTCTGATGAACTTCTTCTTCTTCTTCTTTCGTGTGGCGTGCACAGCCTAAAGTTGTAGGACAACTTGTTCTATTTGATGGTACACAAAAATGCTGGAGAAACTCAGCGGGTGCAGCAGCATCTATGGAGCGAAGGAAATAGGCAACGTTTCGGGCCGAAACCCTTCTTCAGACTGATGGGGGGTGACGGGGAGAAGAAAGGAAAAAGGAGGAGGAGGAGGCTGAGGGATAGGAGGAGACAGCAAGGGCTAACAAAATTGGGAGAATTCAATGTTCATGCCCGCAGGATGCAGACTCCCCAAGTTGTCCTGGGTCTCCTCCATGGCCAGAGCGAGCAACACCGGAAATTGGAGGAACAGCACCTCATATTTCGCTTGCGGAGTCTGCAGATGGCACAATGGGCTAAGTGTTCGGCTGGCGACCGGAAGGTAGCCGGTTCGAATCCCGCTTGGAGTGCATACTGTCGTTGTGTCTTCGGGCAAGACACTTCACCCACCTTTGCCTGTGTGTGAATGTGTGTGAATGTGTGTGAGTGATTGGTGGTGGTCGGAGGGGCTGTAGGCGCAGATTGGCAGCCACGCTTCCGTCAGTCTGCCCCAGGGCAGCTGTGGCTACAGAAGTAGCTTACCACCACCGAGTGTGACTGAGGAGTGAATGAACAATGCGATGTAAAGCGCCTTGAGTATTAGAAAGGCGCTATATAAATCCCATCCATTATTATTATTATTATTATTATTATTTCTTTCGCTCCATAGATGCTGCTGCATCCGCTGAGTTTCTCCAGCTTTTTTGTCTACCTTCGATTTTCCAGCATCTGCAGTTCCTTCTTAAACACTTTGTTCTATTTGATCTTCTGTTTGTGCACGTCGAGTTGATTGCATTAGTCGAAACAGGGCGGACCACGTGAAGGTCGCAATCTTCCACCCCGTTCCGATGGTCGGTCTGCCATTTAAAAAAAAAAGGTGCTTTTGTTGCACGTTGCAAGCTGCTTGCAAGATCGGAATTTTGCGCTTTTGAAAGAAGTTATTTGTCAACTTCCCGCACATTCCAGCAATCCCGGGCCGACTGCTGCCGCTAAATGTTCTCAATGAGGCTTTTGTTTTTGTGGGAGGGACGATGAGGTTTGTGGCAGGTGTTGGGGAACTGGATGCATTTTCTGTTGCCTGCCCAGCCACCTGGTGCTTTAACATGTGCCTCATTGTTCCTTGTAACTCCAAACCGTCAGGCAGTGTTGGGGATAGTCTGAATTTAGCGCAGGTTTTGTAAAAAAAAATTGAAGCCGTACCTGCCAAATGTTTTTGGAAAGGAGAATCGAAAGTTAAATACAATACAAAGATGCTGTAATTCTGCAGTAAAAAGCCTCAGAAGTCAAGCTGCGTTTGCAAAAGAGAAGCGGGCGGCAGGGGTGGCGCTGCTGGTAGAGTCGCTCGCTCGCTGGCTCGGGCCGCCAGAGATCCAGGTTTGACACTGACGAAGGGTTTCGGCTGCAGATGGCACAATGGGCTAAGTGTTCGGCTGGCAACCGGAAGGTAGCCGGTTCGAATCCCGCTTGGAGTGCATACTGTCGTTGTGTCCTTGGGCAAGACACTTCACCCACCTTAGCCTGTTATGTGAATGTGTGTGAATGTGTGTGAGTGATTGGTGGTGGTCGGAGGGGCCGTAGGCGCAGATTGGCAGCCACGCTTCCGTCAGTCTGCCCCAGGGCAGCGGTGGCTACAGAAGTAGCTTTCCACCACCGAGTGTGACTGAGGAGTGAATGAATAATGCGATGTAAAGCGCCTTGAGTATTAGAAACGCTGTCCATCTCCTTCGCTCCATAGATGCTGCTGCACCCGCTGAGTTTCTCCAGCATTTTTGTGTACCTTCCATTTTCCAGCATCTTGCTAAAATTGAGGAGATTGAGGGGGGATCTTATAGAAACTTACAAAATTCTTCAGGGGTTGTACAGGCTAGATGCAGGAAGATGTTACCGATGTTGGGGATGTCCAGGACAAGGGGTCACAGCGTAAGGATAGAGGGGAAATACTTTAGGACCGAGATGAGAAAAACATTTTTTAAAACAGAGAGTGGTGAATCTCTGGAACTCTCTGCCACAGAGGGTAGTTGAGGCCAGTTCATTGGCTATATTTAAGAGGGAGTTAGATGTGGTCCTTGTGACTAAAGGGATCAGGGGGTATGGAGAGAAGGCAGGTACGGGATACTGAGTTGGATGATCAGCCATGATCATATTGAATGGCGGTGCAGGCTCGAATGGCCTACTCCTGCACCTATTTTTTTATGTTTCTATGTTTCTATCTGCAGTTCCTTCTTTGATACTGACCTCGGGCTGCTGTCCGTGTATGTGGTGTTTGCACGCTGGCCCTGTGGCCCGTGTGGGTTTCCTCTGGGTGCACCAGTTTCCTTCCACGTCCCAGACATGTGTGGATGTGGAGAGAATGTTTGGAGAAATGTTGGAGAAACTCAGCGGGTGAGGCAGCATCTATGGAGCGAAGGAATAGGTGACGTTTCGGGTCGAGACCCTTCTGGAAACTCAGAGGGTGAGGCAGCATCTATGGAGCGAAGAATAGGTGACGTTTCGGGTCGCGACCCTTCTGGAAACTCAGCGGGTGAGGCAGCATCTATGGAGCGAAGGAATAGAGCAACTATGGAGCTTCCGGGTCTCGACACGAAACGTCACCTATTCCTTTGCTCCATAGATGCTGCCTCACCCGCTGAGTTTCTCCAGCATTTTTGTCTACTTTCTGTATGAGGAAGGGTCTCGACTCGAAACGTCACCCATTCCTTCTCTCCAGAGATGCCGCCTCACCCGCTGAGTTTCTCCAGCATTTTGCGTCTACCTTCGATTTAAACCAGCATCTGCAGTTCTTTCTTGCACACTCAGAATAAAGGACGCAGCTTCAGGATGGAGATGAGGAGGAATTACTTTAGCCAGAGAGCGGTGAACCTTTGGAATTCTTTGCAGTGGAGGCCAAGTCATTGGGTATTTTTAACCTCGGGTTAAAGTATACTTGGGTCATGGCCAAGTGGGGAAAAAAAACTTGTCTGAGTTACTCCAGCTTTTTGTGTAGGAGGTTGTCCTTCCCTCGCGCTCTGTCCCTAACTTGTTATTAGCACCGAGGCCTGCGACTGGTGACTTGTCTGGCAATTGAAACAATTTTGTTTTAAGTAACTGCTGTGTTTAGCAGTCCCCCAGCACGATGGTCTCTGCGTGCTCGTTCGAAAATGATTACTTCTGCGTTGGCAGCTTTTCCCGAGTATCTGTCCTTTGTGTTGTCAACGCAGCTCACTGGATCTTTCTGGGATCTCATTGTGTGGAAGCGTTTGCTTGTCACAACAGGGGAAAAAAATGTAGCGGTCACTTTATTCGCTAAGTATGTTTTGCAACATACGAGGAATTTCATTAGCCAGGTCAGTCGTACAATTAGAAGCAACAGATCACTCAAAACACTTTAAAAACATTTTTTTATTAGAAGCAAACCCATATTACAAACATTTCCTGTATATCAGTCATACATTGTTAATATTATCAGTTGTGGATTGGTTCTGCTTCTAGTTTTTTTTTAAAAGATGGGAAGTAAGAGAGAAAGAGGAAAAAAAAAGAACAAAAATGTCAAGATAAAAAAAAGAATGGAATGGTTTACTAATAATACATCTTTGGAGATAGGTTTGTGAATTATAAAGTATAACTTTCATCTAATCCTGAGTTCAAGTTTCGGTTAGGTTCCCGTGCTGTACCGATCAACCCCTTCAAATAGTCAATGAATGGAAACCATATTCTAACAAAAAGTCCATTAAGACAAATCTGATTCTTTCCAGGTGTAGGGTCTCAGCCATTTCCATAATCCACATTTTAATTGTGGGGGTTATAGGGCCTTTCCAAAATGTTAGTATTAATTTTTTCCCAGTTATTATACTGTAATGAAGAAAGTCTCTTTGGTTTGTTGTGAGTGTTCGACTTTGTTCTGTTATGCCAAGTATTATTAGTTTTGAATCGGGATCTAATTTACTATTAATAACTTCAGAATAACTTCAGAAATTATTCTAAAGATATCAATCCAGAAATTTTTGATTTTTATACAGTTTACAAAAGTATGCGCTAGGTTAAAATACATTTTAACATGAACATCCACCAGTGACTCCTCACTGTGATGGAAGGCGAAATAAAGTTCAAGTCCCTTCCCTTAGTTCTTCCTCGGTCGTGGGCCTCGAGCCTCCGTTGACGGGACGATCTTGACTCCTGTAGCCGGCGGCGTTCGGGCCCTCCGTGTCGAGGCGATCCGCTCCCGCATCGGGGGAGGGGGATGTCAGATCCCCCGCGCCGGGCGATCGAACCTCGCGTCGGGGCTGGTCGAACCTTCCCAACTAGCCTCACCCGAGACTGCGAGCTTTTGATGGTAAAGTCCGCGGTGGGAGCGATCCCAGGCAAGGATCCGCTCCGATGTTAAGTCCGCTCCCCGCGATAGGGCTCAAAGTCAGTCCGAGGAGGCTTCCAGCTCCATTGATGGAAGGCAGCAGAGCCCGGGGAATGTGATCTGAAAATTAATCACACCTCCGGCAAGGTAAGGACTTGAAAAAAAGTTTCCCCTGATCCCCTCCCCCCTCCCTCCCCCCCCCCACATTAAACAAACCGAAGTACAATAAAACAAACTTTTAACACACTGACAAATAACAAAAATAATGAAATAACGAACTGACTGCCGGCAGGGCAGCCATCGCCCTGGCGCCCCCTGGTGGTATTTTGGGTCTTTTTGTTTAGTTTAGAGATACAGCGCCTACGGCCCACCAAGTCCACATCAACTAGCGATCGCCGCACATTAACACAAGCCCCACACACACACTAGGGACAATTTACACTCATACCGAGTATACAAACCCAAGCCAATTAACCTACAAACTTGCACGTCTTTGGAGTGTGGGAGGAAACTGAAGATCTCTGGGAAAACCCACGCAGTCACGGGGAGAACGTAGAAACTCCGTACAGACAGCACCCGTAGTCTGGATCGAACCCAGGTCACTGTAATGCCCCTGTCCCACTTAGGAAACCTGAACGGAAACCTCTGGAGACTTTGCGCCCCACCCAAGGTTTCCGTGCGGTTCCCGGAGGTTGCAGGTAGTTGCCGGAGGTTGCAGGTAGTGGAAGCAGGTAGGGAGACTGACAAGAACCTCCGGGAACGTCACCTATTCCTTCGCTCCACAGGGGCATAAAAAAAGGTAGCAACACTACCTCTGTACCGCAGCTTGCCACAGTCGGAGTCTTTCTTCATACTGTCTGGGTCTAAAGAAGGGAGCTGAAACGTCGCCTGTCCCTTTCCTCCAGATTTGCCTGCCTGACCCGCTGAGTTACTCCAGCACTTTGGGTCTGTCTAGCTGTGGTATAAACCACCATCTGCAATTCTTTGTTTCCACATCTAGGTTATGTAGGTACATTGATCCTAAAGTGTAGGAGAGAACTCGTGTACGGTTGGTTGTTGGTCAGCACAGACTAGGTGGGCTGATGGGCCTGTTTCCACGCTGTATGTCCAAAACTGAAGCTGGATGCTTCCTAGCCCGCTGAGTTCCTCCAGCACTTTGTGTTTGGCTCAAGGCTGTAGCACCTGCAGTTTGTTCTCGTTATTTCGAGCAGGCGTAAGAAATAAAGAGTCGGAGATTGTGGGCAGCAATGAAGTTATATAACCATATAACAATTACCGTCTCGGCCCTTCGAGTCCGTGCCGAACACTTATTTCCCCCTAGACCCATCTACCTGCACTAGACCCATAACCCTCCATTCCTTTACCGTCCATATACCTATCCAATTTATTTTTAAATGATAAAATCGAACCTGCCTCCACCACTTCCACTGGAAGCTCATTCCACACAGCTACCACTCTCTGAGTAAAGAAGTTCCCCCTCATGTTACTCCTAAACCTCTGTCTCTTAACTCTCAAATTATGTCCTCTTGTTTGAATCTTCCCTACTCTCTGTGGGAAAAGCTTATCCACATCAACTCTGTCTATCCCTCTCATCATTTTAAAGACCTCTGTCAAGTCCCCCCTTAACCTTCTGCGCTCCAAAGAATAAAGACCTAACGTTCAACCTTTCTCTTGGAAAAAGTTGTCCTTTTTCCAAACGACTCGGCTTGCAAGCTTGAAGCGGCCAGCCAGGGCCAGATTTACGTATAAGCTAGACAATCTTAAGTTTAGGGCCTCGAGATCTAGGGGGGCCTCGCTGCCTCACCGATCATCCGCCCGCTGGGACCTTCTACGCTATGCCCACTGTCCCTGGCCACTCCAGCAGCCCGCAGCCGTCGCCTTACCTGCAGCCTGGACTCAGCACCGGGCCTGAAGTTTCCACGCTGCTAACTCCCACTCCCCTGGGTTTGACTGCGCTGGGTCCTAGTGCTAGGCTCCTCCAACACTGATAATCTCAGTGGCTGTTCCACAGGGTCTTCCCCATTCCCCTCAAACCATGTGACCTCAGCTCTTCCCCACCCACACTACAGTCCACATACCCCCTGACCACCCCCCACCCCTCCACCAGACATCGCCTCGGCCTCAGTCCACTCACCTGCCTTCCTCCAGCCCCAACCCCCTTCCCTACCGCAGGCCCAACACTCCAGAGCTTCAAAGGGCGATCCAGGTAAGACATCGCCCGCCCCGCGGTGAATCCAATATGTATTTTAAAACCAACTGTTTAATGACAACATGATCTAAAAGTGTCACACTGTCACTGTCGGGTCGTCATGGTCCTCTAGTCGTGGGGGTGGGGGATTGGGAGGGGGCGGGGGCTCACAAGTGAAATAGCTTAGGGCCTCTCTTCATCTAAATCCGGCCCTGCGGCCAGCTTGCAGGCCCGGGAGCTGATGCGGCAACTTGCCCGCAGCTTTTTAATTGGACTGTAGTCCAGCACTTGTGAGGAGACAACTGTCCCTTGTCAAGATGAGTAATACACAACAATTAAACGTCCCAACGCATTCAAGCCTCCAAACTCTATCAATCTGCGGCGTGTTTGAGCATTGCCGGTTGACATGGTTTTGTGGTGTATACATAGTGGCAGAGGTTAAAGAGGCTTGGCTAGCTTGTGGCTGTTGCATGCCACAGTGATGTATAGCAGTGGAATGTCGCTGTTATAGAAAGAGGTGCCTAACGCTAGCCAGATGAAATGATGCTGGGCAGGAAGAGGCGAGGTTCACTGGAACACATGGCCCAGGGAATGAGGGGAACAGGAAGAAAATAGTAGAAGCAAGGAACGACAAAAAAACAAAAGACACACAAAGTGCTGGAGCAACTCATCGGGTCAGGCAGCATCCCTGGAGAACATGGTGGACAAAAATGCTGGAGAAACGCAGCGGGTGAGGCAGCATCTGTGGAGCGAAGGAATAGGTTGATTCAGCGGGACAGGCAGCATCTCTGGAGACATGGAATGGGTGATGTTTCGGATCGAGACCCTTCTTCAGACAACTAGGCAGGGAATGCTGTTTGTGTCTAAGTGGAATATAGTTTAGTTTAGAGATACAGCGCGGAAACAGGCCCTTCGGCCCACCGAGTCCGCTGCAACCAGCGATTCCCCCATTCTAAACACTATCCTGCACGCTGGAAAAATGACTCTATTACACTGGTCACGGAGAGAACGTACACAGACAGCACCCGTAGTCAGGATCGAACCCGGTGTCTGGTGCTTTGAGGCAGTAACTCTACCGCTGCCATGGGTTGTGTATACACAAAGGCATTGATGCTGTGGGCATGAAGGTGTAATTAGTGCAAGAGTCTAGGAAAAGAGAGGGCCGGCACGGTGGCGCAGCGGTAGAGTTGCTGCCTCACAGCGCCGGAGACCCGGGTTTGATCCTAACTACCGGTGCTGTCTGTACGGAGTTTGTACGTTCTCCCCGTGACTGCGTGGGTTCTCTCCGGGTGCTCCAGTTTCCTCCCACACTCCAAAGACGTACCCATGAGGGTTTGAACGTTAATTGGCTTCGATATATATGTAAATTGTCCGTGGTGGGTGCAGGATAGTGTTAGTGTGTGGGGTGATCGCTGGTCGGCACGGACCCGGTGGTCCGAAGAGCCTGTTTCCGCGCTGTATCTCTCTAAAGTAAAATATACTAAACTGGTCAGCGTGGACTCGGTGGGCCGAAGGGCCTGTTTGCGACCTGTAGCTCTAAAGTCTAAAGTCCCAGAAAGTCTAAAGTCTCTGAAAGTATAAATTTTGATTTCCCTCAAAGTGATTTCCCTCAAATTATAAAAGGACTGGACAAGCTAGATGCAGGAAAAATGCTCCCAATGTTGGGCGAGTCCAGAACCAGGGGCGACACACAGCCTTAATAATAATAATAATGGATGGGATTTATATAGCGCCTTTCTAATACTCAAGGCGCTTTCCATCGCATTATTCATTCACTCCTCAGTCACACTCGGTGGTGGTAAGCTACTTCTGTAGCCACAGCTGCCCTGGGGCAGACTGACGGAAGCGTGGCTGCCAATCTGCGCCTACGGCCCCTCCGACCACCACCAATCACTCACACACATTCACACACAGGCAAAGGTGGGTGAAGTGTCTTGCCCAAGGACACAACGACAGTATGCACAGCCTTAGAATAAAGGGGAGGCCATTTAAGACTGAGGTGAGAAAAACCTTTTTCACCCAGAGAGTTGTGAATTTGTGGAATTCCCTGCCACAGAGGGCAGTGGGGGCCAAATCACTGGATGGATTTAAGAGAGAGTTAGATAGAGCTCTAGGGGCTGGTGGAGTCGAGGGATATGGGGGAGAAGGCAGGCACGGGTTATTGATTGGGGATGATCAGCCATGTGCACAATGAATGGCGGTGCTGGCTCGAAGGGCTGAATGGCCTCCTCCTGCACCTATTTTCTATGTTTCTATGATTATGTCGACTTGCAAAATGTGCTGTCCAGTTGGTGCTGGATAGCAGGCACACTCCATGCTAGGAACCAAAACTTAATAAGAGATAGACTTGGATTTCAAACGAGCCTGATGGCAGCTGATAAAATTATTTCATCATTGGTACACCACATCTATAAACATGGCCCCATCAATCTTCCTGGTTCAAATGTGCCCACTGAGAGCTGTTGCAATACTGTTGCTGACTTCTGCTTTGGGAACAATAGGACATTTTATGCAGTGTTTGCAGCTCAGAAGCGGGCCTTACAGCCCACGTTATCCATCACGCCCCGCTTGCCTCTCCCTGTCACCCCGCCGTTCCGTCTCGTTCGCCTCCGGGTGGTCAGCCAGCTCCTCCTCGACTGATGGAGCAAGGAGCTGCAGATGCTGGTCTAAACCGAAGATAGACACAAGATGCTGGGGCGGGGAACATCTCTGGAGAGAAGGAATGGGCGACGTTTCGGGTCAGAATGAAGAAGGGTCTCGACCCGAAACGTCGCCCATTCCTTCTCTCCAGTGATGCTGCCTGCCCCGCTGAGTTACTCCAGCATCTTGTGTTCATAATGCCCTTGTCCCACTTAGGAAACCTGAACGGAAACCTCTGGAGACTTTGTGCCCCACCTAAGGTTTCCGTGCGGTTCCCGGAGGTTTTTGTCAGTCTCCACTACCTGCAACCACCTGCAACCTCCGGGAACCGCACGGAAACCTTGGGTGGGGCGCAAAGTCTCCAGAGGTTTCCTTTCAGGTTTCCTAAGTGGGACAGGGGGCATAATAAGAGTTCATAAGATCATAAGTGATAGGAGTAGAATTAAGGGCCTGTCCCACTTTCACAACCTAATTCACAACCTTTTTTACTCGTGGACATTTTTCGTCAGGCCAGAAAAACGGCCAGACCTACTTGATGCCACGAGTACCTACGACTAGCATCACGGCCTGCTACGACCTACCTATGACCTCGTGACGACCATGCTGCGAGTATGAGCCAAGGGCAAACTCGGCTGAGGTCGTGAATTAGCTCGTGAAAGTGGGACAGGCCCTTAAGGCCATTCGGCCCATCAAATCTACTCCGCCATTCAATACTGGCTGATCTATCTCTCCCTCCTAACCCCATTCTCCTGCCTTCTCCCCGTAACCCCTGACACCCGCACTAATCAAGAACCTATCGATCTCTGCCGTAAACATATCCACTGACTTGTGGCCTCTGTGGCAAAGAATCCCACAGATTCACCACCCTCTGACCAAAGAGAGTCACTGCAGCATTTTGTGTCTATCCTCCTGGATGTTTTGTGTGCCGTTTCCATCAGCCTCTCCCCTCCACACATCTCTCAGCCCAGAGAGTTTGCCTGAACTCCCTCGTAGACCTATTACCGGCTCGTGTATAACAGTGGAAATATTTCTACACCTACCCGATCAAAGGTGGTTCTATTTCAGGCTCTTTGTACACCATCGTCTCTTTGTTTTCCCTTTTCCAGAAAGGAGAACCCCCAGATTGTCCATTTTAAAGCCTCTACGTTTTTTTTGTTTCCCACATGGAGGGATTTTGTCAGCTTCCTGAGTGAGGTGGCCAGTTGGTGCTGGATTACAGACGCACTTTACATTGCCATCCAACACTTCATTAAGCACACCATTCATATTTCACTGCAGATTTTTTACCCAGAAAAGAGAGGCTTCTGTTCACTCTGTAGCCATGGATGGTTCTCATCCCTAGTTCCAGATTCGAACATCAGAGTGTGATCAGAGTGTGTGTGTGGAGCATTAAACTGTATGTGTGTGTGTAACACCACTGTATGTGTGTATGTGTGTGTGTGTTTGTAACATCAGACTGTATGTGTGTGTAACACCACTGTGTGTGTAACACCACTGTGTGTGTGTGTAACATCAGACTGTGTGTGTAACATCACTGTGTGTGTGTGTGTGTAACATCAGACTGTGTGTGTGTGTGTAACATCAGACTGTGTGTGTGTGTAACACCAGACTGTGTGTGTGTGTGTAACATCAGACTGTGTGTGTGTGTGTAACATCAGACTGTGTGTGTGTGTGTAACATCAGACTGTGTGTGTGTGTGTAACATCAGACTGTGTGTGTGTGTGTAACATCAGACTGTGTGTGTGTAACATCAGACTGTGTGTGTGTAACATCAGACTGTGTGTGTAACATCAGACTGTGTGTGTAACATCAGACTGTGTGTGTGTGTAACATCAGACTGTGTGTGTGTGTGTGTAACATCAGACTGTGTGTGTGTGTAACATCAGACTGTGTGTGTGTGTGTAACATCAGACTGTGTGTGTGTGTGTAACACCAGACTGTGTGTGTGTGTGTAACATCAGACTGTGTGTGTAACACCACTGTGTGTGTGTGTAACATCAGACTGTGTGTGTGTGTGTAACATCAGACTGTGTGTGTAACATCAGACTGTGTGTGTGTGTGTAACATCAGACTGTGTGTGTGTGTGTAACACCAGACTGTGTGTGTGTGTGTAACATCAGACTGTGTGTGTGTGTGTGTGTAACATCAGACTGTGTGTGTAACATCAGACTGTGTGTAACATCAGACTGTGTGTGTGTGTGTGTAACATCAGACTGTGTGTGTGTGTGTAACATCAGACTGTGTGTGTGTAACATCAGACTGTGTGTGTGTGTGTGTAACATCAGACTGTGTGTGTAACATCAGTCTGTGTGTGTGTGTGTAACATCAGTCTGTGTGTGTAACATCAGTCTGTGTGTGTAACATCAGACTGTGTGTGTAACATCAGACTGTGTGTGTGTAACATCAGACTGTGTGTGTGTGTGTGTAACATCAGACTGTGTGTGTAACATCAGACTGTGTGTGTGTAACATCAGACTGTGTGTGTGTTTAACATCAGACTGTGTGTGTGTAACACCAGACTGTGTGTGTGTGTGTGTGTGGCGTCAGACTGTGTGTAACATCAGACCGTGTGTGTAACATCAGACTGTGTGTGTGTGTAACATCAGACTCGGTATATGTGTGTGTGTTTTTAACATCAGACTGTAAGTAAGTAAGTATATTTGCCAAGTATTCACATACAAGGAATTTGCCTTGGTGCTCTGTGTGTGTAACATTAGACTGTATGTGTGCATGTAACATCAGACTCTGTGCGTGTGTGTGTGTTGCTGCTGCCCCACACCTAACCCTCCAACCCCCCCCCCCACCCAACAATAAGTGACCAGTTTACAAGCACTCCTGCTTTCTGACTTCATCCTCGTTCCCCCGCACCGTGGCGAATGCTGGCTTCAGGCTCAATGCACGCACGTCGAATGTTCTTCACTGGAGGCTGTGGTGTCGGTGGCTGTGGCTAATTAAGTCTGTGCACCAAGCCGACTTGCCGTGTTTGTCACAGGCCCCGGGTCCCAAGGGTGCTCTTTTCCGCTCCACTCCAGCGTGCTTAGCTCGTTGTTAGTGGTGTGGTTTGTGAATTCACATTTCCCCTAATGCAAAATATGGTGCCAATTAACTGCTTGGGCCCAGTACGATCCTGGGAACAGTAAAAGCAGCTCAGGGCTGACGTCTTGAAGCGGCATCTTTCCACGTTGACTGCTTGCATTTCCTAATGACCTTCTGTGACGACTCTAGTCCTTGCTGCATCCTCGCCCTCCCCGTTGATTTTGTGTCGGAAGGAACTGCAGATGCTGGTTTAAATCGAAGATGCTGGAGTAACTCAACGCGACAGGCGGCATCTCTGGAGAGAAGGAATGGGTGACGTTTCGGGTCGAGACCCTTCTTCAGACTGAAGGTAGACAAAAATGCTAGAGAAACTCAGCGGGTGCGGCAGCATCTGTGGAGCGAAGGAATAGGTGACGTTTCGGGTCGAGCATAGAAACACAGAAAATAGGTGCAGGAGGAGGCCATTCGGCCCTTCGAGCCAGCACCGCCATTCATTGTGATCATGGCTGATCGTCCCCTATCAATAACCCGTGCCTGCCTTCTCCCCATATCCCTTGACTCCACTAGCCCCTAGAGCTCTATCTAACTCTCTCTTAAATCCATCCAGTGATTTGGCCTCCACTGCCCTCTGTGGCAGGGAATTTCATAAGTTCACAACTCTCTGGGTGAAAATGTTTTTTCTCACCTCCGTGTTAAATGACCTCCCCTTTATTCTAAGACCTAAGATCTGACCTCACTGTTTAGTCTCGACCTGAAACATCACCTATTCCTTCGCTCCATAGATGCTGCCTCACCCGCTGAGTTTCAACATTTTTGTCCACCTTTGATTTTTCCAGCATCTGCAGTTCCTTCTTAAACACTTCTTCAGACTGATGTCAGTGGAGTGGGCAGTGCACAGATAAGGAAGTGTATGGATAAGGAAGTGTAAGGTGTGAAAACAGGACAAAGGGAATGGAGATCAGGGAAAAATGTAGAACGGATCATTCTTAATTGGGAGAAGGTAACAACAAAACAAACAGAGATAAAGTGTAGTCGGAGACAGTAAGACTGGTGGGAGAACTGGGAAGGGGAGGGGGTGGAGGGAGAGAGATAGGGAAAGCAAGGGCTACTTGAAACTAGAGAAGGTTAGACAAAAATGCTGGAGAAACTTAGCGGGTGCGGCAGCATCTATGGAGCAAAGGAAATAGGCAACGTTACGTGCCGAAACCCTTCTTCAGACTGATGCAGGGTGGGGGGGGGGGGACGGGAAGAAGAAAGTAAGAGGAGGAGCCAGAGGGCTGAGGGAGAGCTGAGAAGGGGAGGAGACAGCAAGACCCTTCGAGAAAGACAGCGGGTGAGGCAGCATCTATGGAGCGAAGGAACAGGTGACGTTTCGGGTCGAGACCCTTCTGGAAACTCAGCGGGTGAGGCAGCATCTATGGAGCGAAGGAACAGGTGACGTTTCGGGTCGAGACCCTTCCGGGTCTCAGTGGGTGAGGCAGCATCTATGGAGCGAAGGAACAGGTGGCGTTTCGGGTCGAGACCCTTCTGGAAACTCAGTGGGTGAGGCAGCATCTATGGAGCGAAGGAACAGGTGACGTTTCGGGTCGAGACCCGTCCGGGTCTCGACCCAAAACGTCACCCATTCCTTCGCTCCATAGATGCTGCCTCACCCGCTGAGTTTCTCCAGCACTTCACAGTCTGAGAAGGGGAGGAGACAGCAAGGGCTACCGGAAATTGGAGAAGTCAATGTTCAGTCCACTGGGATGCAGACTGAGCAAGCGGAATATGAGGTGCATCCCGTCCAGCTGAGTTACTCCAGCGTTGCAAAGCAGGATCTGCAGTTGCTTCCTACATTTAAGGGGCTTGTCCCACTTGCGCGATTATTGTCGGCGACTTCAAGTGAGTTTATTGTCATGTGTCCCTGTGTAGGACAATTAAATTCTTGCTTTGCTTAAGCACACAGAAAATAGTAGGCATTTACTACAAAACAGATAAATGTGTCCATATACCATGATATAAATATATACACACATGAATGAATAAACTGGTAAAGTGCAAATAACAGAAAGTGGTTGTTAATAATCAGAGTTTTGTCCGAGCCAGGTTTAACAGCCTGATGGCTGAGGGGAAGTAGCTATTCCTGAACCTGGTTGTTGTAGTCTTCAGGCTCCTGTACCTTCTACCTGAAGGTAGCAGGGAGATGAGTGTGTGGCCAGGATGGTGTGCGTCTTTGATGATACTGCCAGCCTTTTTGAGGCAGCGACTGCGATAAATCCCCTCGATGGAAGGAAGGTCAGAGCCGATGATGGACTGGGCAGTGTTTACTACTTTTTGTAGTCTCTTCCTCTCCAGGGCGCTCAAATTGCCGAACCAAGCCACGATGCAACCGGTCAGCATGCTCTCGACTGTGCACCTGTAGAAGTTAGAGAGAGTCTTCCTTGCCAATCCGACCCTCCGTAATCTTCTCAGGAAGTAGAGGCGCTGATGAGCTTTTTGATAATTGCGTTAGTGTTCTCGGAACAGGGCTTGCCGGCACCCGTCACAGTCGCAGCAGGTCTCCGATAATTCTCAACATGTCGAAAATCCAGCGGCGACCAGAAAAAGGTCCGACTCTTTGGGCGACTACTCACGATCATACAGGCTTCACATGTCGACATGTTGCGGGGTGACGCCTGTACGGTCGTGAGTAGTCGCCCAAAGAGTCGGACCTTTTTCGAGTCGCCGCTGGATTTTCAAAACGTTGGAACATTTTCGGGGACCTGCAGCGACTAATGACAGGTGTTGGCAAGTCGCCGAAAAAAATCGCTGGCCCTTTCCACTAACAGCTCCTCTGCTACAATTCATTCTATTACCACTGTAGAAAAGCCTGCATCGTCTCAGGGGTGAAGTGAATGCAGACACCAGAATAGACTGTGACTGTGCAATCCATACAGTGAGTCATTGATATATGCCAAGGTCAGCTTGTACTCTCCCCATTTCCTTCAAAACAAATCGTCTGCCTTCCTCAGTAGTGTATTTTCAATCGGTTGGCCAGATTGGGTTGTGCATGCTTAACTTTAATTTACTGAGCCGGGATTTTGTTTTAAAATACGGCTGCGTTTTTAAAACACACGAACAGTAAAGGCTGTAAATGCTCCCTGCTCCCTTACTCCCACTCTGACCTAGAGGAGCCTGAAAGCTGGTACATCCAGGTTCAGGAACAGCTTCCTCCCCACAGCCATCAGGCAGCGTTTTTAAAACACACAAACAGTAAAGGCTGTAAATGCTCCCTGCTCCCTTACTCCCACTCTGACCTAGAGGAGCCTGAAAGCTGGTACATCCAGGTTCAGGAACAGCTTCCTCCCCACAGCCATCAGGCTGTAAAACTCACCATCAAGCAAACAAACTCTGAACTATAACAACCTATTTATGTGTGTATATATATGGCCCTTGTGGCTAAGGGGATCAGAGGGTATGGAGAGAAGGCAGGTATGGGATACTGAGTTGGATGATCAGCCATGATCATATTGAATGGCGGTGCAGGCTCGAAGGGCCGAATGGCCTACTCCTGCACCTAATTTCTATGTTTCTATGTCTCTGCTATGTAGACACACTGAGCTGTTCTGTATTCATGCCTACTATATTCTGTTGTGCTGCAGCAGGCAAGAATTTCATTGTCCTATCTGGGACACATTAAATTAAATTAAATTTCTTTATTTATATAGCACATTTTTAGTCAACTTGCATTGACCCCAAAGTGCTTCACATAATTACATCCACACACACAGGCAAAGGTGGGTGAAGTGTCTTGCCCAAGGACACACACAGGCAAAGGTGGGTGAAGTGTCTTGCCCAAGGACACAACGACAGTATGCACTCCAAGCAGGATTCGAACCAGCTACCTTCCGGTTGCCAGCTGAACACTTAGCCCATTGTGCCATATGCCGGCCACATGACAATAAACTCTCTTGACTTGACACTAACACTATCCTACACACACTAGGGACAACTAACTACACCAAGCCAATTAACCTACCCACCCGTAATTCTTTGTGGAGTGTGGGAGGAAACTGGCGAAAACCCACGCTGGTCACGGGGAGAAGGTACAGACTGCACCCGAGGTCGGGATCGAACCTGGGTCTCTGGCGCTGTACGGCAGCGACTGCGCCACCCTACCCAGAAGAATGTGCCAAGAAAGAGCACACAATTATAAAACCACGACTACAAAGCTTTCGTTTCAACCATTTTTGAACCATTATATAATGAAACTGATAGCTGAATACTAGATGTATGAAGTTTTGATTGCAAGGAAGTTTTAGTCAGTGAATCGAAGGTCTACCTGCCACAGACATTGTCTAGTAGGTTATTGGATTGCTGCCAACATCATGGTGGGTTGTAAGCTCTTGTTACATCAACAGTTTGTTCTGCAAATGTTTCTCTTTAAGCCATCAGGGTTTGATGGAATATGTTATGACAATATCTACTGCCCCACACAATTCTTGCTGGAAAAAGTTTTGGATTTAGAAATACAACGTGGAAACAGGCCCCTAGTCTCCCCGACCAGCGATCACCCCGTACACTCGCGCTATCTTACACACGAGGGACATTTTAGAAACGTAGAAAATAGGTGCAGGAGGAGGCCATTCGGCCCTTCGAGCCAGCACCGCCATTCATTGCAATCATGGCTGATCGTCCCCAATCAATAACCCGTGCCTGCCTTCTCCCCATATCCCTTGACTCCACTAGCCCCTAGAGCTCTATCTAACTCTCTCTTAAATCAATCCAGTGACTTGGCCTTCACTGCCCTCTGTGGCAAGGAATTCCACAAATTCACAACTCTCTGGGTGAAAACGTTTTTTCTCACCTCAGTCTTAAATGGCCTCCCCTTTATTCTAAGGTACGTTCTCCCCGTGACCTGCGTGGGTTTTCCTCCCACACTCCAAAGGGGTGCTGGTTTGTAGGTTAATTGCCTTGGTAAATGTAAAAATTGTCCCCAGTGTGTGTAGGATAGTGTTAATGCACTGGGATCGCTGGTGGGTGCGGACCCGGTGGGCCGAAGGGCCTGTTTCCGCGGTGTCTCTCAACTAAAATACATCTGATGGCAAAACGCAAAGTTAAGGGGGGGTTTCGCTGCCTGTGGCGGGGCGAGAGGTTGGTGGTCTTTGTGATGGATAGGATACAAGGTTAGATCGGGTCACAAGGCTCAGAGGTATGAACTGTCTGGGTCAGCCTCATCCAGCTGAGGAGGGGGAGGGGGAGGGATTATTAATGGCTCGCAGCCAGGGTCAGTAGCTGTGACCTTCCCAGTTTCAGCTTGAATCTACTATTTCCCACGCCTCGCTGTCTAAAATATCTAAAATATTTTCAAAAGGGAAAAAATGTATCAAAGTTTATTTAAAAAATTTTGGATCTGCAAATTAGAACCATGGAATCTCTCCTCACTCGGGAGATTGGGGTACTGTCTATTTGGGTACTGATTGTGGATGATCAGCCATGATCACATTGAATGGCGGCGCTGGCTCGAAGGGCCGAATGGCCTACCCCTGCACCATTTGTCTATTGTCTACAACTTAGTCAATAGACATTAGACAATAGGTGCAGGAGTAGGCCATTCGGCTCTTCGAGCCAGCACCGCCATTCAATGTGATCATGGCTGATCATCCACAATCAGTACCCCGTTCCTGCCTTCTCCCCATATCCCCTGACTCCACTATCTTTAAGAGCCCTATCTAGCTCTTTTTTGAAAGTATCCAGAGAACTGGCCTCCACTGTCCTCTGAGGCAGAGAATTCCACAGACTCACAACTATCTGTGAGAAAAAGTGTTTCCTCGTCTCCGTTCTAAATGGCCGACGCCTTACTCTTAAACTGTGGCCCCTGGTTCTGGACTCCCCCAACATCGGGAACATGTTTCCTGCCTCTAACGTGTCCAAACCCTTAACAATCTTATATGTTTCAATAAGATACCCTCTCATCCTTCTAAACTCCAGAGTGTACAAGGCCAGCCGCTTTAAATATGTATCGCGTGTTGCCTTTGGTTCCACCTAATCTCACGGTTGGCTCTCATCCATTTATTCCGGTATCATTTGTGCCCACAGGTGTTTGGTGCTAATATTTTTGGAGGGCTTCTTGGGAGAATGGGTAATCAAAACTTGATCATAGGTAGACTAAAATTCTGGAGAAACTCAACGGGTGAGGCAGCATTTATGGAGCGAAGGAATAGGTGACGTTTCAAGTCGAGACCCTTCTGGAAACTCAGCGGGTGAGGCAGCATCTATGGAGCGAAGGAATAGGTGACGTTTCAGGTCGAGACCCAGAAGGGTCTCGACCCGAAATGTCACCTATTCCTTCGCTCCATAGATGCTGCCTCACCCACTGAGTTACTCCAGCATTTTTGTCTACCTTCAGTCTGAAGAAGGGTCTCGACCCGAAACGTCACCTATTCCATCGCTCCATAGATACTGCCTCACCCGCTGAGTTTCTGCAGCATTTTTGTCTACCTTCGATTTTCCCAGCATCTGCAGTTCTTTCTGATGGCCCTGTCCCACGGTACGAGTTCATTCCAAGAGATCTCCAGAGTATAAAAAAAACAAAAAAACTCGTGGTAAGCACGGAGAATGAACGTAGCGGGTACATCGGAGCTCGGGGACGTTTCTTAGCGGCTCGTAACGCTAACGGCAGGTACTCGGGAAAATTCGCTAACAGCGGGCAAGCTCGGGAAGACTGGTGAAGATTTTTCAACACGTTGAAAAATGTCCACGGGAGCCCCGAGTACCGACGAGCGGCCATTAACGTAAATCTCCGAGTTCAAACTCGGGAGAGCTCTTGGAATGAACTCATACCGTGGGACAGGGCCATTAAACCTCCCAACTTCTATGGTCGATGGAAAGGAGCGAGTTGCGGACTCTCAACGTGTGAACAAAATGATTCATTTTAATCTTTGCCTCTCGATTGCGACGTCTGCCTGATATTTTTCTCTTTGCTCCCCCCCCGCAGCACGCACTGGGCTCCCTGAAGCTGCACGGCAAGAGCGAGGAAATGAAGGCGACGGAATCGTCCGCAGAGGAGAGTCGCCACCCGCAGGCGGCGGCGGGGGCGGCAGGAGGAGGGGAGCCGAAGAGACCGCCGCCCCCTCCCCCGCTCCCACCCCCCACGCCCACGCCGCCCCCTCCTCCCCCCCCTCCCCCCCCGGCTCTGGACCAGACCGAATGTAGTAAAGCCGCGGTGGGCAGCCGGAACGCCGACGCCAAGGAGCAGGCGAATGGCGAGGCGTCGTACGTGGAGAAATCGGCCGCCCTGAAGAGCGCCTGCCCCGCGCCCAAGTTCTCCAGAACCAAGTTTAGGAAGCAGATGCTTGGCAACGGGATGGTAATGAACAGAGATCTGATCCAGCTCAAAGCTGGTCTCGCTGCAGCTGCTGCTGCCGCCGCCGCCGCCAGCTCGGTGAAAGAGCACTTGAGCCACCCAGGCTACGCCGACTACAAGCACGTGAACCCGGCAGAGCTGGAAGCCGCGCCGTGCGGGAGGGACGGTAAAGCCTGCGGCAAGTCTGGTTTGACCCCGATGACCAAGGAGGCTCTGCTGGAGAAAGCCTCGGCAAGGCACGACTCCCCGGTGGGTGACGGGGCGCCGTGCAAGGGTGGGATCCCGCCGCGTCTCGAGCAGCAGCCTGCCGCGGACAAGGCAGAGCACGCCATCCCCAAGCTCGACAAGCAGCCGTCGACAAATTGCACTTCCGCTGACCACCGGACCGCGCCCAGCGCTGACATCTACGGGAGGAGGTCGGCCGGTGCCGACGGGCCCATCACCGTGCCCTCGCCAGCGGCCCCGGCACTTTCTCTGAACAGGATCGCCGCTTTCCCCCCTCCTCTCCCCCCCCAGCCCGCCTGCGCCCAGGCGGAGACCGATAGGGTGTCGGTGACCCCCGACGCAGACGCCAAGCCGGCGGTGGCGAGCCAGCCCCTCCCCCTCCACTTCAGCTTCAAGCTCCACCCCCACAACTTCCGCATGGACTCGGCGCCCGCCAAGAGCGGCCTGCACCCGCCGCGCCTGCACAGCGTGAAGGCTTTCGCACAGCTGGCCGAGAGGAGCCGGGACCTGCCCTGCTCCGCCGCGCACAAGATGGACGTCGGCGCGGTGGCCAGCTTTAAAAGCCTCCTGAACAGCAAGCCCACCCTCAAGCCCAGCGTGCTGAAAATGGCACACCAGCTGCAGAGAACCTACCACAGCTGCTCCCTCCCCAGTCCCCAGACCCTCCAGCCAAAGCTCGTCAACAAGAGGAAGGGGAAGAGCCCCCGCATGAAAGTGGTGGTCAGCAGTACCGCCGGTGCTTTTGGCGAGCGTTTGGCTTCACCGGTAGCGACGCCGGGACTGCTGAAGCCTGCCACGTACAGACCCGAGCAAAAAATCCACTCCGACCACCCTCCGATGATGAGGAGCCCGGGGTTTCCATCGATGTTCAGTGAGTCTAAAATCATCAAGGCCCGCCTGCCAAAGTTGACCAAGGCCTGTATCTCCCCGCCTCTGCCTCAGAAGCCCGAGGGGCCGAGGCATTTCGTATCCCCCCAGGGCCACCACGAAGAGAGGGTCTCTAAAAATAGTCTGCAAGACCCTCCGCTGTTAAGTGGGGTTTTAAACGTTCACAAGCCTAAAAAAGCCCGAGCCAAGCTCGACCCCATGCCTCAACTGGAGCAGCCACCACACAGGACATTAAAGATCCCCCCTTCCAAAGTGCTCTCCATGATGTCGAAGAACAAGGAGTTTGTCGGAGAGAAGGACCCCCCGATACTGCAGCCGGAAACCCAGATCGTGCCCGGCAAGGTGTTTGTCACCTCCCTGCCCGGCAAGCGTAGACGGGGGCGGCCAAAGAAGCAGCTGCAACAGCAGCAGCTGACGATGATGACGCCCGCCGCCAAGCCCATGGTTCCAGCCGCCGCTGATCGCGTGGGCGACCCGGAGGAGGAAGCCACGCACCACCGGGGCCTCGAACCGAGCGAGATGAAGGCCAAGCCGACGGAATACCCGCAGAAACCGACCGCCGGTGACGACTACCAAACGGCGGGCGAGGCGGACCCAAAATCGTCCAAGAAGGGGAAGAGGCAACTGATGAAAACGCTTCTGGATAAGAAATTCATCAAAAAGATCAACAAGATGAAGACGCTGAAACGGAAAAAGCTGTTGAACCAAATCCTCTTGAGTGCCGGCGGGTCTAGTGGTAAAGGGAAAGTGCAATCTAAGATGAGTAGTACCATCTCCACCTTCACAGCCACCTTCGGCTCCAAGGTGGGTCAACAAATCAACGTCAGCAAAAAAGGAACTATTTACATAGGAAAGAAAAGGGGCAGGAAGCCCAAGATGTCATTGGATGGTCCGTACATCAGTAGCATGCTGTCGATGGATAGCAAGCCGTTGCCACCGGCATTCACCACAACACTAGGGCAGATGCCGCCAAACTTCACCCAGTCGGCAGTGCCGGATGTGCTGCCGTCGCCAACCTACTCCCAGTCGTCGGGGGTGAGCGGAAGCCAGAGCCCGGCCAGCAGCGACGCGGGCTTCATCGAGCCCACCCCGGTGCTGAACCTGCACCCGCACGGCAGCAAGGGCAGCGGCGCCCCACAGACCCTGGCCGGCCGCAAGGCCTCCAAGGGGCGGCGCAAGCTCTCGCCGCCGACGCTGCTGCCCAACTCGCCGTCCCACCTGTGCGAGCTGACGTCGCTGAAGGAGGCCACCCCCTCGCCCATCAGCGAGTCGCACAGCGAGGAGACGATCCCCAGCGACAGCGGCATCGGCACGGACAACAACAGCACCTCGGACCGGGCCGAGAAGTTCTGCGGCCCCAGGAAGCGGCGGTACTCCTTCGACCACGTCTCGGTCATGCCCGCCGAGAGCGCGGCCGTCCTCTCCAGCCTGAAGGAGAAGCACAAGCACAAGTGCAAGCGCCGGGCCCACGACTACCTGAGCTACGACAAGCTGAAGCGGCAGAAGCGGAAGCGGAAGAAGAAGTACTTGCAGCTGCGGAACAAGCAGGACCCCAACTTTCTGGCTGAGTTGGAGGAGCTGATCACCAGGCTGAGCGAGCTGAGAATAACCCACAGAAGCCATCACTACATCCCCAGAGACATCCTCCCTTCCATCTTTCGCATCAACTTTGGCAGCTTCTACACGCACCCACCCTTCCCCTTCGACCCTATGCACTATGTCCGCAAGCCCGAACTGAAGAAGAAGAGGGGGCGCCCGCCGAAAATGCGGGAGGCCATGACTGAAGTCCCCTTTGTCCACGGCCTGAGTTTCCCCCTTGCCAACGGAGGCTTCTTCCCCTCCTACAGTATGCCTTACTCTCCGACTGCAGTCTCCGCCGGCCCGCTGGGTTTGGGCTATTATGCCCGGTACCCTCCGACGCTGTACCCGCCGCCCCCTCCCCCTCCACCCCCCTCCCTGAGCGGCACCATGCCCCCTCCCTCCTACATGCACGCCGGCCACCTGCTGCTCAACCCCAACAAGTACCACAAGAAGAAACACAGACTCCTGCGGCCGGAGGCCTTCCTGGCGGGCAGCCGAACCTCGCTGCTGTCCATGGGCACGTACGCCAGCATCCCGGCCGAGATGGCCTACAGCTGGATGCACGAGCACAAGCACAAGCACCGGCACAAGCACCGGGAGCACCGCTCGTCCGAGCAGGGCCCGCCGGGCTCCGTGGACGGCCTGGCGGTCGGCCCCTCGCTGCTGCGGCGCTACGCCTACGGGAAGGCGTCCGACATGTCCGACAGGCACAAACACAAGGACAAGCACCGCTGCCACATGCCCTTCACCCACCTGGCCTCGTCCAAGGGGCTGCTGGGCCGGGGGGACCAGTGGGCTCGGCGGGACTCCACGGAGCACGGCTCCATCTCGGTGGGGCTGCAGACTCCGCTCCAGATAGACTGCGCCGAGGGCTCGGCCGCCTCCTGCGTGGCCCGCTACCTGTCCGGCTCGGAGGCCAGCGTCGGCGAGGAGCACACCAATCTGTTTACAAGTGCAATAGGAAGCTACAAGCCCAGCAAACCTTCCAGCGGTGCGGGCCGCAAGAAGCTGCCCGACGGCCCCGACCTTCTCGCCGCGCAGGATAGTTTGCCGAGCAGGTTACTAAGGTGGGAGCGGCCCTCTCCCGGAGAAAGAACAGCCCTGACTGCAGCAGGTAGGAATGACTGGATGGGGAACATCTGAATAATGTACTGAGTTTCAAAAGTCGATTTCGCTGTGTCGATTATTGCCGTATCCCAACAGCATCGGGCAGCCTCAGAATTAGCGTGAAGTGGTGCCAGTGTGAGACACGGAGGCTGTTTGCCTGTTCGGTGTTTGCAGAGCACTTGTTTGGTGGCCCAGCGGGTAGAGCAGAGGCCCGGGTTCGATCTTGACCGCGGGTGCTCTCTGCACGGAGTTTGCACGTTCTCCCCGTGACCCGCGTGGGTTTTCTCCGGGATCTCCGGTTTCCTCCCACGCATCCAAAAACGTGCAGGTTTGCAGGTTAATTGGCCTGGTATGAATGCCAAATTGTCCCCAGTGTGTACAGGACAGTGCTAGAGTGCAGGGAGCGCTGGTCGGTGCCGACTCGGTGGGCCAAAGGCCCTGTTTCCGCGCTGTATATCTAAACTAAACTCTAACACAGAGCTGTATCAAGATAGACTTGTGAAGAAAGGGCTGAAGATGCAATGATACTGGGGATAGACACAAAATGCTGGAAGGTCTCAGCGGGTCAGGCAGCATCCCTAGAGAACATGGATAGGTGACGTTTCACAGAGTGCTGGAGTAACTCAGCGGGTCAGGCAGCATCTGTGGAGAACATGGATAGGTGACGTTTCACAGAGTGCTGGAGTAACTCAGGGGGTCAGGCAGCATCTGTGGAGAACATGGATAGGTGACGTTTCACAGAGTGCTGGAGTAACTCAGCGGGTCAGGCAGCATCTGTGGAGAACATGGATAGGTGACGTTTCACAGAGTGCTGGAGTAACTCAGCGGGTCAGGCAGCATCTGTGGAGAACATGGATAGGTGACGTTTCACAGAGTGCTGGAGTAACTCAGCGGGTCAGGCAGCATCTCTGGAGAACATGGACAGGTGACGTTTCATCACCTGTTTCTGACCCGAAAAACATCTATCCTTGTTCTCCAGGATGCTGCCTGACCCGCTGAGTTACTCCAGCATTTTGTGTCTTTCCTCGGTAAACCAGCATCTGCAGTTCCTTGTTTCTACATGCGATTAGTCTGCTGCTTTAAACAGAAACATTTTGCTTTCTAGGCTTTGGCTTGTTATTGTCACGTGTACCAGGTTTTGTTTTGCATGCAATCAAATCTGATCGGATATTACAATACTATTCATGCAATCAAGTCAAACTCGGGTACAATAGATAGAGCAAAGGGGAAGATACAGAGTGCAGAAGATAGTTCTCAGCACTGTAGAATCTCCACAATGGGGTAGAGGTGAATGGGATAGTACCCTCGCTGATGGAAGGGCCATTCAGAAGCCTGGTTACGAGGAATTTGATTTGCCGTACCAATAAAACGCAACAGAACACACAACATACATTTTAACATCAACATCCACCACAGTGACTCCTCCACATTCCTCACTGTGATGGAAGGCGGAACAAAAGTTCAATCTCTTCCCTTCTTTAGTTGCCTGGAAGATAACAGCCGGGAAGAAACTGTCCCTGAATCTGGAGCTGCTTAAGAAGGAACTGCAGATGCTGGAAAATCGAAGGTAGACAAAAATGCTGGAGAAACTCAGCGGGTGAGGCAGCATCTATGGAGCGAAGGAATAGGTGACGTTTCGGGTCGAGACAAAAATGCTGGAGAAACTCAGCGGGTGAGACAGCATCTATGGAGCGAAGGAATAGGTGACGTTTCGGGTCGAGACCCGGAAGGGTCTCGACCTGAAACGTCACCTATTCCTTCGCTCCATAGATGCTGCCTCACCCGCTGAGTTTCCAGAAGGGTCTCGACCCGAAACGTCACCTATTCCTTCGCTCCATAGATGCTGCCTCACCCGCTGAGTTTCCAGAAGGGTCTCGACCCGAAATGTCACCTGTTCCTTCGCTCCATTGATGCTGCCTCACCCGCTGAGTTTCTCCAGCATTTTTGTCTACCTGAATCTGGAGGTGTGTGTGTGTGTGTGTGTGTGCGTGCGTTCGTTTTCACGCTTCTGTGCCTCTTGCCCGACGGGAGAGGGGGGGAAGAGGGAGTGTCCGGGGGGGGGGGGGGGGGGTGAGACTGGTCCTTGATGATGCTGCTGGCCTTGCCGAGGCAGCGTGAAGCGTGGAAGGGAGGTTGGTATATGTGATGGTCTGGGCTACGTCCACAATTCTCCGCAATTCATTGCGGTCTTGGATGGAGCTGTTCCCAAGCCGTGCCGCGATGCATCCTGATAAAATGCCCTCGATAAATTCAGAGGCCAGTCTGTAGATAGGGTAGACAGTCGTTCGTGAGTCCAGACACGGTACGCTGCCCAGCAGTCTCTGTTCAGCAGCCTGTGCCTGGTCTACACCAAAGATACTAGAGGAGCAAGATAGACCATTCGACGAAAAAGCCGTAGTACTCATGGGTAATTTATTTCGCGCCATTTTGGGAATCAAATATATGTGTTTTTTTTTTAATGGGCTTCTATCATGGCATCCACATCTACACGCGTGGCGAGCCGTTCTGCTATAGTGCTCGAATCGCCAATGTAATCTCTGGAATTCTCTGCCACAGAAGGTAGTTGAGGCCAGTTCATTGGCTATATTTAAGAGGGAGTTAGATGTGGCCCTTGTGGCGAAAGGTATCAGGGTGTATGGAGAGAAGGCAGGTACAGGATACTGAGTTGGATAATAATAATAATAATGGATGGGATTTATATAGCGCCTTTCTAATACTCAAGGCGCTTTACATCGCATTATTCATTCACTCCTCAGTCACACTCGGTGGTGGTAAGCTACTTCTGTAGCCACAGCTGCCCTGGGGCAGACTGACGGAAGCGTGGCTGCCAATCTGCGCCTACGGCCCCTCCGACCACCACCAATCACTCACACACATTCACACACAGGCAAAGGTGGGTGAAGTGTCTTGCCCAAGGACACAACGACAGTATGCACTCCAAGCGGGATTCGAACCGGCTACCTTCCGGTTGCCAGCCGAACACTTAGCCCATTGTGCCATCTGTATGATCATATTGAATGGCGGTGCAGGCTCGAAGGGCCGAATGGCCTACTCCTGCACCTATTTTCTATGTTTCTATGTTTCTATTATAGCAGTCTTTCTTCCGGTTCCCCACTAAAGACATATCTAGTATCTTTGGCCTACACATTCTCCACATGCCACGTTCCCATGCACGCCACATTATTGGGAGGTGAACTGCAGATATACACTTGCTCCTGATTTAATGTTGTCACAATCACTGAGTGTTATGGGTAAGAGGTTTCTTTCAGCTCGTCGAGATTTCCCCTGTCACCTGAAGTTATTTTACTGAGCCTTTCAACCTGGATCAAGCAAACCATAATAGCATTTGCAATGAAAGCATGCATTAGGATTTCAATGGAAATTAATGTCATATTTCCCCTTTTATTTTAAAAGATCTGTTTCTGCATATTAGTTTGAATGAAGGGAAATGGCGTTTGAATCATCGGATATGTTTGCCAGATTGCTACGATCACTGTATTTACTGTTCATGCAAGTTGTTTTAAGGCTGTGCAGTTTGGACAAAAATGCTGGAGAAACTCAGCGGGTGAGGCAGCATCTATGGAGCGAAGGAATATCCCTTTGCTCCATAGATGCTGCCTCACCTGCTGGGGATGGGGGTGGGGATGGGGGTGGTGGTGGTGGTGGTGATTCCATGTTTTTGTATCATCTGCCCAGTAGCAACAGGAGAAGAGCGAGTGACCAGGATACAGGTGTCCTTGTCTAGATCGGTTGCTTTCCCAAGGCAGCATGAAGTTTGAATGCTATTCAGTGGAGGGGGGGGATGG
>NW_022630696.1:0-42839 GCF_010909765.2 Amblyraja radiata | reverse complement strand
AGCGGGTGAGGCAGCATCTATGGAGCGAAGGATAGGTGACTTTTCGGTCGAGACCAGGGTCTCGACCGAAATGTCACCTATTCCTTCGCTCCATAGATGCTGCCTCACCCACTGAGTTACTCCAGCTTTTTGTCTACCTTCAGTCTGAAGAAGGTCTCGACCCGAAACGTCACCTATTTCCATCGCTCCATAGATACTGCCTCACCCGCTGAGTTTCTGCAGCATTTTTGTCTACCTTCGATTTTCCCAGCATCTGCAGTTCTTTCTGATGGCCCTGTCCCACGGTACGATTTCATTCCAAGAGATCTCCAGAGTATAAAAAAAACAAAAAAACTCGTGGTAGCACGGAGAATGAACGTAGGGGTACATCGGAGCTCGGGGACTTTTCTTAGCGGCTCGTAACGCTAACGGCAGGTACTCGGGAAAATTCGCTAACGCGGGCCAAGCTCGGAAGACTGGTGAAGATTTTTTCAACACGTTGAAAAATGTCCACGGGAGCCCCGAGTACCGACGAGCGCCATTAACGTAAATCCCGAGTTCAACTCGGGAGAGCTCTTGTAATGAACTCATACCGTGGGACAGGGCCATTAAACCTCCCAATTCTATGGTCGATGGAAAGGAGCGCGTTGCGGACTCTCAACGTGTGAACAAAATGATTCATTTTAATCTTGCCTCTCGATTGCGACGTCTGCCTGATATTTTCTCTCTTTGCTCCCCCCCCCAGCACGCACTGGGCTCCCTGAAGCTGCACGGCAAGAGCGAGGAAATGAAGGCGACGGAATCGTCCGCAGAGGAAGTCGCCACCCGCAGGCGGCGGCGGGGGCGGCAGGAGGAGGGGAGCCGAAGAGACCGCCGCCCCTCCCCCGCTCCCACCACCCCCCACGCCCACAGCCGCCCCCTCCTCCCCCCCTCCCCCCCCGGCTCTGGACCAACCGAATGTATAAAGCCGCGGTGGGCACCGGAACGCCGACGCCAAGGAGCAGCGAATTGCGAGGCGTCGTACGTGGAGAAATCGGCCGCCCTGAAGAGCGCCTGCCCCGCGCCCAAGTTCTCCAGAACCAAGTTTAGGAAGCAGATGCTTGGCAACGGAATGGTATGAACGAGATCTGATCCAGCTCAAAGCTGGTCTCGCTGCAGCTGCTGCTGCCGCCGCCGCCGCCAGCTCGGTGAAAGAGCACTGAGCCACCCAGGCTACGCCGACTACAAGCACGTGAACCCGGCAGAGCTGGAAGCCGCGCCGTGCGGGAGGGACGGTAAAGCCTGCGGCAAGTCTGGTTTGACCCCGATGACCAAGGAGGCTCTGCTGGAAGCCTCGGCAAGGCACGACTCCCCGGTGGGGTGACGGGGGCCGTGCAAGGTGGGATCCCGCCGCGTCTCGAGCAGCAGCCTGCCGCGGACAAGGCAGAGCACGCCATCCCCAAGCTCGACCAGCAGCCGTCGACAAATTGCACTTCGCTGACCACCGGACCGCGCCCAGCGCTGACATCTACGGGAGAGGTCGCCGTTGCCGACTGGCCCGTCACCGCGCCCTCGCCAGCCGGCCCCGGCACTTTCTCTGACAGGATCGCCGCTTTCCCCCCTCCTCTCCCCCCCAGCCCGCCTGCTGCCCATGCGGAGACGCGATAGGTTGTCGGTACCCCGACGCAGACCCAAGCCGGCGTTGGCGAGCCAGCCCCTCCCCCTCCACTTTCAGCTTCAAGCTCCACCCCCACAACTTCCGCTGGACTCGGCGCCCGCCAAGAGCGGCCTGCACCCCGCCGCGCCTGCACAGCGTGAAGGCTTTCGCACAGCTGGCCGATTCCGGGACCTGCCCTGCTCCGCCGCGCACAAGATGGACCGTCGGCGCGGTGGCCATCTTTAAAAGCCTCCTGAACAGCAAGCCCACCCTCAAGCCCAGCGTGCTGAAAATGGCACACCAGCTGCAGAGAACCTACCACAGCTGCTCCCTCCCCATCCCCAGACCCTCCAGCCAAAGCTCGTCAACAAGAGGAAGGGAAGAGCCCCCGCATGAAAGTGGTGGTCGGCAGTACCGCCGGTGCTTTTGGCGAGCGTTTGGCTTCACCGGTAGCGACGCCGGGACTGCTGAAAGCCTGCCACCTACAGACCCGAGCAAAAAAATCCCCACTCCGACCACCCTCCGATGGATGACCCGGGGTTCATCGATGTTCAGTGAGTCTAAAATCATCAAGGCCCGCCTGCCAAAGTTGACCAAGGCCTGCATCTCCCCGCCTCTGCTCAGAAGCCCGAGGGGCCGAGGCATTTCGTATCCCCCCAGGGCCACCACGAAGAGAGGGTCTCTAAAAATAGTCCTGCAAGACCCTCCGCTGTTAAGTGGGGTTTTAAACGTTCACAAGCCTAAAAAAGCCCGAGCCAAGCTCGACCCCATGCCTCAACTGGAGCAGCCACCACACAGGACATTAAAGATCCCCCTTCCAAAGTGCTCTCCATGATGTCGAAGAACAAGGAGTTGTCGGAGAGAAGGACCCCCCCCGATACTGCAGCCGGAAACCCAGATCGTGCCCGGCAAGGTGTTTGTCACCTCCCTGCCCGGCAAGCGTAGACGGGGGCGGCCAAAGAAGCAGCTGCAACAGCAGCAGCTGACGATGATGAACGCCCGCCGCCAAGCCCATGGTTCCAGCCTCCGCTGATCGCGTGGGCGCCCGGAGGAGGAAGCCACGCACCACCGGGGCCTCGAACCCAGCGAGATTGAAGGCCAAGCCGACGGAATACCCGCAGAAACCGACCGCCGGTGACGACTACCAAACGGCGGGCGAGGCGGACCCAAAATCGTCCAAGAAGGGGAAGAGGCAACTGATGAAAACGCTTCTGGATAAGAAATTCATCAAAAAGATCAACAAGATGAAGACGCTGAAACGGAAAAAAGCTCTTGAACCAAATCCTCTTGAGTGCCGTCGGGTCTAGTGGTAAAGGGAAGTGCAATCTAAGATGAGTAGTACCATCTCCACCTTCACAGCCACCTTCGGCTCCAAGGTGGGTCAACAAATCAACGTCAGCAAAAAAAGGAACTATTTACATAGGAAAGAAAAGGGGCAGGAAGCCCAAGATGTCATTGGATGGTCCGTACATCAGTAGCATGCTGTCGATGGATAGCAAGCCGTTGCCACCGGCATTCACCACAACACTAGGGCAGATGCCGCCAAACTTCACCCAGTCGGCAGTGCCGGATGTGCTGCCGTCGCCAACCTACTCCCAGTCGTCGGGGGTGAGCGGAAGCCAGAGCCCGGCCAGCAGCGACGCGGGCTTCATCGAGCCCACCCCGGTGCTGAACCTGCACCCGCACGGCAGCAAGGGCAGCGGCGCCCCCGCAGACCCTGGCCGGCCGCAAGGCCTCCAAGGGGCGGCGCAAGCTCTCGCCGGCCGACGCTGCTGCCCAACTCGCCGTCCACCTGTGCGAGCTGACGTCGCTGAAGGAAGGCCACCCCCTCGCCCATCAGCGAGCGCACAGCGAGGAGACGATACCCAGCGACAGCGGCATCGGCACGGACAACAACAGCACCTCGGACCGGGCCGAGAAGTTCTGCGGCCCCAGGAAGCGGCGGTACTCCTTCGACCACGTCTCGGTCATGCCCGCCGAGAGCGCGGCCGTCCTCTCCAGCCTGAAGGAGAAGCACAAGCACAAGTGGCAAGCGCCGGGCCCACACTACCTGAGCTACGACAAGCTGAAGCGGCAGAAGCGGAAGCGGAAGAAGAAGTACTTGCAGCTGCGGAACAAGCAGGGACCCCAACTTTCTGGCTGAGTTGGAGGAGCTGATCACCAGGCTGAGCGAGCTGAGAATAACCACAGAAGCCATCACTACATACCCCAGAGACATCCTCCCTTCCATCTTTCGCATCAACTTTGGCAGCTTCTACAACGCACCCACCCTTCCCCTTCGACCCTATGCACTATGTCCGCAAGCCCGAACTGAAGAAGAAGAGGGGGCGCCCGCCGAAAATGCGGGAGGCCATGACTGAAGTCCCTTTGTCCACGGCCTGAGTTTCCCCCTTGCCAACGGAGGCTTCTTCCCCTCCTACAGTATGCCTTACTCTCCGACTGCAGTCTCCGCCGGCCCGCTGGGTTTGGGCTATTATGCCCGGTACCCTCCGACGCTGTACCCCCCCGCCCCCCCCCCCCTCCACCCCCCTCCCTGAGCGGCACCATGCCCCCTCCCTCCTACATGCACGCCGGCCACCTGCTGCTCAACCCCAACAAGTACCACAAGAAGAAACACAGACTCCTGCGGCCGGGAGGCCTTCCTGGCGGGCAGCCGAACCTCGCTGCTGTCCATGGGCACGTACGCCAGCATCCCGGCCGAGATGGCCTACAGCTGGATGCACGAGCACAAGCACAAGCACCGGCACAAGCACCGGGAGCACCGCTCGTCCGAGCAGGGCCCGCCGGGCTCCGTGGACGGCCTGGCGGTCGGCCCCTCGCTGCTGCGGCGCTACGCCTACGGGAAGGCGTCCGACATGTCCGACAGGCACAAACACAAGGACAAGCACCGCTGCCACATGCCCTTCACCCACCTGGCCTCGTCCAAGGGGCTGCTGGGCCGGGGGGACCAGTGGGCTCGGCGGGACTCCACGGAGCACGGCTCCATCTCGGTGGGGCTACAGACTCCGCTCCAGATAGACTGCGCCGAGGGCTCGGCCGCCTCCTGCGTGGCCCGCTACCTGTCCGGCTCGGAGGCCAGCGTCGGCGAGGAGCACACCAATCTGTTTACAAGTGCAATAGGAAGCTACAAGCCCAGCAAACCTTCCAGCGGCGCGGGCCGCAAGAAGCTGCCCGACGGCCCCGACCTTCTCGCCGCGCAGGATAGTTTGCCGAGCAGGTTACTAAGGTGGGAGCGGCCCTCTCCCGGAGAAAGAACAGCCCTGACTGCAGCAGGTAGGAATGACTGGATGGGGAACATCTGAATAATGTACTGAGTTTCAAAAGTCGATTTCGCTGTGTCGATTATTGCCGTATCCCAACAGCATCGGGCAGCCTCAGAATTAGCGTGAAGTGGTGCCAGTGTGAGACACGGAGGCTGTTTGCCTGTTCGGTGTTTGCAGAGCACTTGTTTGGTGGCCCAGCGACCCGGGTTCGATCTTGACCGCGGGTGCTCTCTGCACGGAGTTTGCACGTTCTCCCCGTGACCCGCGTGGGTTTTCTCCGGGATCTCCGGTTTCCTCCCACACGTGCAGGTTTGCAGGTTAATTGGCCTGGTATGAAGCCAAATTGTCCCCAGTGTGTACAGGACAGTGCTAGAGTGCAGGGAGCGCTGGTCGGTGCCGACTCGGTGGGCCAAAGGCCCTGTTTCCGCGCTGTATATCTAAACTAAACTCTAACACAGAGCTGTATCAAGATAGACTTATGAAGAAAGGGCTGAAGATGCAATGATACTGGGGATAGACACAGAATGCTGGAAGGTCTCAGCGGGTCAGGCAGCATCCCTAGAGAACATGGATAGGTGACGTTTCACAAAGTGCTGGAGTAACTCAGCGGGTCAGGCAGCATCTGTGGAGAACATGGATAGGTGACGTTTCACAAAGTGCTGGAGTAACTCAAGGGGTCAGGCAGCATCTGTGGAGAACATGGATAGGTGACGTTTCACAAAGTGCTGGAGTAACTCAGCGGGTCAGGCAGCATCTGTGGAGAACATGGATAGGTGACGTTTCACAGAGTGCTGGAGTAACTCAGAGGTCAGGCAGCATTTGTGGAGAACATGGATAGGTGACGTTTCACAGAGTGCTGGAGTAACTCAGCGGGTCAGGCAGCATCTGTGGAGAACATGGATAGGTGACGTTTCACAGAGTGCTGGAGTAACTCAGCGGGTCAGGCAGCATCTGTGGAGAACATGGATAGGTGACGTTTCACAGAGTGCTGGAGTAACTCAGCTGGTCAGGCAGCATCTCTGGAGAACATGGGCAGGTGACGTTTCATCACCTGTTTCTGACCCGAAACATCTATCCTTGTTCTCCAGGATGCTGCCTGACCCACTGAGTTACTCCAGCATTTTGTGTCTTTCCTCGGTAAACCAGCATCTGCAGTTCCTTGTTGCTACATGTAGCAATGTTACAAAATTTTGAGATTTTAAAAATCAAGTCTGTAATTTATCCCATCAGATAAAGCATAAAAATAAGTTTAATTTGACATCTAATTCACTTTCATATCTCAAGTATTTAAAATGTTATGGCCATTTTCATACTCGGAAATGAGCATCTTGTTCCCTATTGATTTTCTATGGACATAACAAAAAAGTTGTGATCGTGAACAGTCAAAAGCCCATAACTTTCTTAAAAATTAAGAGAACTGAATGAAATTTTCAGTTATCATAGATTGAAGCATTCTGAAACAAATATAAAATAATCTTACTTGGATGACCTGAAATTAAAGCATATAATTAGTTAGTTACCTAATTGTAGCTAATTTCAGACTTCAATTACTAGATCTAAACATCTATCCATTTCTTAATAAATGATTAACATTTTAAATAGCCTAAATGTCCAAATAATATTCACAAATAATTCACAATAAAACATGATTTTTAAATCTCATTTACATTAATTTATAGGCCAAATGGAAGGAATTCAGTGTTCAATTGCTGTAAATAAATGCCCATTTAAATCAGCTTTCCAGTGGGTCCCTGTGGAACGCGCTGGTTTAGAACGTTCACATTGCGGTAGATTTGTGCCTCAAATGCCGAGAAAAATACTGCGCGATATAATGGGCCCAAATTGATCTACTCGCAATATTAAATTTTGTATAAAAGGATCTTTAGAAGCCCTTTTGAATGTAAAAATATACAACCTACCTTCTGCTATTTTCTTTATGAGACCCTGCGGTTGCTGACGGTCGCGGGTTTAAAGATTGATTTTTAAACTACTATAACTATTATTCAAGGCCTTTAAACCTAATAATAGCTTTTGCGACGGGATCTATCAGCGATTTTTCGTTAATAATTAACTAGGCTGAACATTTTCGATTGGAACAGCTTAGAGAAAATCGCGTTTTAAACCCGCCCCCTCTAAACGGCGCCAAAATCGCGCACAACCTCAGCGGCAGATATTCAGCGACGCTTCAGGTAGGCTTTGCAACATACCTACTACATGCGATTAGTCTGCTGCTTTATACAGAAACATTTTGCTTTCTAGGCTTTGGCTTGTTATTGTCACGTGTACCAGGTTTTGTTTTGTACGCAATCAAATCTGATCGGATAATACAATACTATTCATGTAATCAAGTCAAACTCGGGTACAATAGATAGAGCAAAAGGGAAGATACAGAGTGCAGAAGATAGTTCTCAGCACTGTAGAATCTCCACAATGGGGTAGAGGTGAATGGGATAGTACCCTCGCTGATGGAAGGGCCATTCAGGAGCCTGGTTACGAGGAATTTGATTTGCCGTACCAATAAAACGCAACAGAACACACAACATACATTTTAACATCAACATCCACCACAGTGACTCCTCCACATTCCTCACTGTGATGGAAGGCGGAACAAAAGTTCAATCTCTTCCCTTCTTTAGTTGCCTGGAAGATAACAGCCGGGAAGAAACTGTCCCTGAATCTGGAGCTGCTTAAGAAGGGACTGCAGATGCTGGAAAATCGAAGGTAGACAAAAATGCTGGAGAAACTCAGCGGGTGAGGCAGCATCTATGGAGCGAAGGAATAGGTGACGTTTCGGGTCGAGACCCGGAAGGGTCTCGGCCTGAAACGTCACCTATTCCTTCGCTCCATAGATGCTGCCTCACCCGCTGAGTTTCCAGAAGGGTCTCGACCCGAAACGTCACCTATTCCTTCGCTTCATAGATGCTGCCTCACCCGCTGAGTTTCCAGAAGGGTCTCGACCCGAAACGTCACCTATTCCTTCGCTCCATAGATGCTGCCTCACCCGATGAGTTTCCAGAAGGGTCTCGACCCGAAACGTCACCTATTCCTTCGCCCCATAGATGCTGCCTCACCCGCTGAGTTTCCAGAGGGTCTCGACCCGAAACGTCACCTATTCCTTCGCTCCATAGATGCTGCCTCACCCGCTGAGTTTCCAGAAGGGTCTCGACCCGAAACGTCACCTGTTCCTTCGCTCCATTGATGCTGCCTCACCCGCTGAGTTTCTCCAGCATTTTTGTCTACCTGAATCTGGAGGTGTGTGTGTGTGTGTGTGTGCGTTCGTTTTCACGCTTCTGTGCCTCTTGCCCGATGGGAGAGGGGGGGAAGAGGGAGTGTCCGGGGGGGGGTGAGACTGGTCCTTGATGATGCTGCTGGCCTTGCCGAAGCGTGGAAGGGAGGTTGGTTTATGTGATGGTCTGGGCTACGTCCACAATTCTCCGCAATTCATTGCGGTCGTGGATGGAGCTGTTCCCAAGCCGTGCCGCGATGCATCCCGATAAAATGCCCTCGATAAATTCGGAGGCCAGTCTGTAGATAGGGTAGACAGTCGTTCGTGAGTCCAGTCACGGTACACTGCCCAGCAGTCTCTGTTCAGCAGCCTGTGCCTGGTCTACACCAAACATACTAGAGGAGCAGGATAGACCATTCGACGAAAAAGCCGTAGTACTCATGGGTAATTTATTTCGCGCCATTTTGGGAATCAAATATATATATTTTTTAAATTTAATGGGCTTCTATCATGGCATCCACATCTACACGCGTAGCGAGCCGTTCTGCTATAGTGCTCGAATCGCCAATGTAATCTCTGGAATTCTCTGCCACAGAAGGTAGTTGAGGCCAGTTCATTGGCTATATTTAAGAGGGAGTTAGATGTGGCCCTTGTGGCGAAAGGTATCAGGGTGTATGGAGAGAAGGCAGGTACAGGATACTGAGTTGGATAATAATAATAATAATGGATGGGATTTATATAGCGCCTTTCTAATACTCAAGGCGCTTTACATCGCATTATTCATTCACTCCTCAGTCACACTCGGTGGTGGTAAGCTACTTCTGTAGCCACAGCTGCCCTGGGGCAGACTGACGGAAGCGTGGCTGCCAATCTGCGCCTACGGCCCCTCCGACCACCACCAATCACTCACACACATTCACACACAGGCAGAGGTGGGTGAAGTGTCTTGCCCAGGGACACAACGACAGTATGCACTCCAAGCGGGATTCGAACCGGCTACCTTCCGGTTGCCAGCCGAACACTTAGCCCATTGCGCCATCTGTATGATCATATTGAATGGCGGTGCAGGCTCGAAGGGCCGAATGGCCTACTCCTGCACCTATTTTCTATGTTTCTATTATAGCAGTCTTTCTTCCGGTTCCCCACTAAAGACATATCTAGTATCTTTGGCCTACACATTCTCCACCTGCCACGCTCCCATGCACGCCACATTATTGGGAGGTGAACTGCAGATATACACTTGCTCCTGATTTAATGTTGTCACAATCACTGAGTGTTATGGGTAAGAGGTTTCTTTCAGCTCGTCGAGATTTCCCCTGTCACCTGAAGTTATTTTACTGAGCCTTTCAACCTGGATCAAGCAAACCATAATAGCATTTGCAATGAAAGCACGCATTAGGATTTCCCCTTTTATTTTAAAAGATCTGTTTCTGCATATTAGTTTGAATGAAGGGAAATGGCGTTTGAATCATCGGATATGTTTGCCAGATTGCTACGATCACTGTATTTACTGTTCATGCAAGTTGTTTTAAGGCGGTGCAGTTTGGACAAAAATGCTGGAGAAACTCAGCGGGTGAGGCAGCATCTATGGAGCGAAGGAATATTCCTTCGCTCCATAGATGCTGCCTCACCTGCTGGGGATGGGGGTGGGGATGGGGGTGGGGATGGGGGGGGGGATTCCATGCTTTTGTATCATCTGCCCAGTAGCAACAGGAGAAGAGCGAGTGACCAGGATACAGGTGTCCTTGTCTAGATTGGTTGCTTTCCCAAGGCAGCATGAAGTTTGAATGCTATTCAGTGCAGGGGGGGGATGGGATGGGAGGGGGGGGGGGATGGGCTGGGAGGGGAGGGGAGGGGGGGGGGGGGGGTGGATGGGAGATGGGTGGGACGTGGACCTGCCCGGTGGACTGGGCTGAGTTCACAACTCACAGAATGATGGGGTAGTTTTTGGCAGAGTAGGTGCCACATCAAACTGCGATCACCCCCTTTGGATGCTTTCCGTGGTGCATCAGTAGAAGTTGATAACGGTCACTGGAGACATGTGGAGAGAGTGGTCTCCGTGTTTCTGTGTCTCTCTCTCTGTGTCTCTCTCTCTGTCTGTCTCTTTCTCTCTCTCTCTCTCTCTCTCAGGGTCTCCTCTCTCGTCTCTCATCATCTCGTCTCACTTCTCCTTCGCTCGATCCAGAGCTAGAGAAAGATAGTTGGAGAGAAAGGTTTTTCACCGAGCAATCCAGAGACTCGAGGGACAGAGCCCTCAGAGACCCTGCTCGAGATCACTCCCTCCAGCTCAGTCCCGCTGCAGGGAAAGAAGGAGAAAGAGAAAGTCAGCTACCTCCGCGTCTCTCTGCGAGGGAGAGAAAATAGCCGTCAAGAGAAGATCCCTCTCGCTCACCTCGCCCCTCTCACTCGTCCCCTAGCCGGTACTCCCTGCGAGCGAGCCCTCGGAGAAATCCCGACCCTCTAATCTCGCTCTACCTCTCGCGACCCCGCCCCTCCCCCTCTCCCCTCCCTCGCCCGCTCCCTCTCCCTCCCTCAAAGCGTCCCTCTCTCCCTCTCCTCCTCCTCGCCTCCTCTACCTCCATCCCTCTCCCTCTCCCTCTCAGCCTCTCCCTCTCCCATCTCCTCTCCCTCTCCCTCTCCCTCTCCCTCTCCCTCTCCCTCTCCCTCTCCCTCTCTCCCTCTCCCTTTCCCCCCCACCCGTGCATGTGTTGGCTGCGCCTCTGGCAGTTTCCAGCACAGTTGAGCTGAGCGTGGTGCTTGTGGGCAGCTTTCAAAGTGTGACCACACAGGGAAGAGCTGTAACAGTTGTTCAGCCCAGCTGCTGCCGCTCGCTGCCTCCAACAGTTGTGTGCGGATCAGAGTCGACATCTTGGCTCCCGTCCCAACGCCTTCGGAAGGATGTGTGAAATGAGATTCTCAAACAGAGGTTTACAAACCTGTTCAAGAAGGAACTGCAGATGCTGGAGAATCGAAGGTAGACAAAATTGCTGGAGGAACTCGGCGGGTGAGGCAGCACCTATGGAGCGAAGGAAATAGGCAACGTTTCGTGCCGAGACCCTTCTAGAAACTCAGCGGATGAGGCAGCATCTATGGAGCGAAGGAATAGGTGACGTTTCAGGTCGAGACCCGGAAGGGGCTCGACCCGAAACGTCACCTATTCCTTCACTCCATAGATGCTGCCTCACTCGCTGAGTTTCTCCAGCATTTTTGTCTACCTTCAGTCTGAAGAAGGGTCTCGACCCGAAACGTCACCTATTTCCTTCGCTCCATAGATGCTGCCTCACCCGCTGAGTTTCTCCAGCATTTTTGTCCTCCTGAGGTTTAAAAACCCACGGGCCACGCTGCAACGATTGGAAAACAAATCGGACTGATTCTTTATTTGTGTTTAGCGCAGAGATACAGCGAGGACAATAGACGACAGGTGCAGGGGCCAGAGTAGGCCATTCGGCCCTTCGAGCCAGCACCGCCATTCACTGTGATCACGGCTGATCATCCCCAATCTGTACCCCGCTCCTGCCTTCTCCCCATATCTCCTGACTCCGCTATCTTTAAGAGCCCTATCTAGCTCTCTCTTGAAAGCATCCTGAGAACCGGCCTCCACCGCTGTCTTTAAAATGGAACAGTTTCGGCCCGAAACGTTGCCTATTTCCTTCGCTCCATAGATGCTGCTGCACCCGCTGAATTTCTCCAGCAATTTTGTCTACCTCCGTTATCTTTAAGAGCCCTATCTAGCTCTCTCTTGAAAGTATCCAGAGAACCGGCCTCCACCGCCCTCTGAGGCAGAGAATTCCACAGACTCACAACCCTCTGTGAGAAAAAGTGTTTCCTCGTCTCTGTTCTAAATGGCCGACCCCTTATTCTTAAACTGTGTGTGACCCCTGGTTCTGGACTCTGACTTTTCTAACTTCCCTCTCTCTCCATCCCCTCTCCCTTCCCAGTTCTCCCACCAGTCTGACTGTCTCCGACTACATTCTATCTCTGTCCCGCCCCCTCCCCTGCCATCAGTCTGAAGAAGGGTCTCCACCCGAAACGTCGCCCATTCCTTCTCACAGCCTGTCCCGCTGAGTTACTCCAGCAACCCGTGTGTTGGTTCAATGGGTCTAAATAACAAGATAACAAGCAGGCAAAAGCTGGCATGAGCTCTCGTGTTCCAACTGCCAGTGACTGGTGGTTATTGAGAGATGGCTGTGAATTCCCTCTTTTTTTCTGCTTCGTCTGCCTGTTAGCCTTGAAAGCGGAAGTCTGTTTAATCTAGGAATCACTTCCTCTACTTAAAATTAGGCTGCCTTTTGAATGGAAATCTGTCCCATCGTTCCTGAGCAGTGAAGAATATAGAAACATAGAAACATAGAAATTAGGTGCAGGAGTAGGCCATTCGGCCCTTCGAGCCTGCACCGCCATTCAATCTGATCATGGCTGATCATCCAACTCAGTATCCCATACCTGCCTTCTCTCCATACCCTCTGATCCCCTTAGCCACAAGGGCCACATCTAACTCCCTCTTAAATATAGCCAATGAACTGGCCTCGACTACCCTCTGTGGCAGAGAGTTCCAGAGATTCACCACTCTGTGTGAAAAAAGTTCTTCTCATCTCGGTTTTAAAGGATTTCCCCCTTATCCTTAAGCTGTGACCCCTTGTCCCGGACTTCCCCAACATCGGGAGCAATCTTCCTGCATCTAGCCTGTCCAACCCCTTAAGAATTTTATATGTTTCTATAAGATCCCCTCTCAATCTCCTAAATTCTAGAGAGTATAAACCAAGCCTATCCAGTCTTTCTTCATAAGACAGTCCTGACATCCCAGGAATCAGTCTGGTGAACCTTCTCTGCACTCCCTCTAGGGCAATAATGCCCTTCCTCAGATTTGGAGACCAAAACTGTACGCAATACTCCAGGTGTGGTCTCACCAAGACCCTGTACAACTGCAGTAGAACCTCCCTGCTCCTATACTCAAATCCTTTTGCTATGAAAGCTAACATACCATTCGCTAGCCCAGTAAACGGATTAGAATTTGCTGTTTCCAGATAGGTTGCTAACCTTTTGATTTTGCCCAGTGGCAGAGTGGGTAGAGTCGCTGCCTCACAGCGCCAGAGACCCGGGTTCCATCCTCACCACGGCCGTTGCCTGTACGGAGTTTGTACGTTCCCCCTGTGACCTCATGGGTTTCCTCCCACATCCCAAAGACATGCAGGTTTGTAGGTTAATTGGCTTCTGTAAATTGTGGCTTCTTTAGTGTGTAGGGATAGTGTACGCAGTGATTGTTAAGGGCCTGTCCCCCTAAAGGGGCTGTCCCACTGTACGAGCTAATTCAAGAGTTCATTCTCCCCGTGTTTCCCCTGATTCGAACTCGGAGAATTACGGTAATGGCCGCTCGTCGGTACTCGGGGCTCTCGTGGACATTTTTCAACAAGTTGAAAAATCTTCACTTCACGAGCTTACCGTATTTCCCGAGTACCTGCCGTTAGCGTTACGAACCGCTAAGAGACGTCCCCAGCTCCGACGTACCCGCTACGTATATTCTACGTGCTTATCACGAGTTTGATTTTTTTTTTAAACTCGGGAGAGCTCTTGAATTATTCGGACAGCGGGACAGGCCCCATAATGCGCCTTTTCAGCAACTGTCTTTGACCTTCAAGCTCGAGGGCACTCGCCTGAAAAACAGGCACAGACACAGACACAGACACACACACACACACACACGTACACACACACACACCCCACACACGCACCACACACACCCCACACACACACGCACAGACACACAGACAGACACACACACACACACACACACACACACACACACACACAGACACACACACACACACACACACACACACACACACACACACACACACACACACACACATCGCAAAGGCGGGGGGCCAGGGAAAGCGGGGGAGCACAGTCTGAAATTCACACCCGCGATGAACAGGAAGGTAAAAGACGGCTGGCACAGTATACGGTAGGTCCTTTAGAGAGTGGGGAGGGGGAGGGTAGAAGGGGGAGAAGGAGTGAAGACACTTTTAAGAAGCCAGACAACGTTTAATAAAGTTTATCGGGCATCTTACATTACCGGTCGGTTTTCCTTGGTTCTGAAAACCCCAATAAGCCAATTAAAATGCCTGGTCAGCAAAGGAGATTGCCTACGGCTGCCCTCGACTGCCTATAACTACATAGCTCATATCTCACTGACCTCCTCTCCCCCTACCAACCCTCACGGTCCCTCAGATCCACATCAGCCGGTCTCCTCTCCATCCACAAGTCCAACCTCCGCAGTTTTGGGGACAGAGCCTTCTCCAGGGCAGCTCCCAGGCTCTGGAACTCCCTCCCCCAACTGATCCGCAATTCCGTGTCCCTCACCATCTTCCAGTCCCGCCTCAAGACCCTCTGCCTATCCTTAGCCCCACGTCCCCCTCCCATTTCATCTGTGCTTGAATCGCCTCATATTGTGTTTTGAATTGAATTCTGTCTTTAATATGTGTACTAGTCATGTCTCTACTATTTATCTCATTCCGCTTACATGTTTTTCCTCTACTTGCTAAATTTTTGTAAGGTGTCCTTGAGACTCTTGAAAGGCGCCCATAAATAAAATGTATTATTATTATTATTATAGCGACACCACTCCCACTGCACTATGAGTTCAAAAGAACAATGCCGACCAACCTTTACTCTCGGAAATTTTTTCAGCTTGCAGAAAATGTTTCCTCGACCAAACTGAGGCCGCGAGTATGCGGGAATTTCCTTCGAGCATGAAGGAGAGTTCCAGGGACCTCCTAGGACCATGTGTCGACCATGCTGCGAGTTTGAATCAAGGGCAAATTCTTCTAAACTCGCAGATTAGGTCGCCGCAGTGGGACAGCCCCTTAAGTGGGTGTGGACTCAGTGGGTCAAAGGGCCTGTTTCCACAAAGTATCCATTGGATTGTAACTGTAAAACCTTGAGCATCCGACCAAGGACACCGTCCCCCTCCGCCAGCAGCTGTTCACATCAGTAACTCTTGGCAGTTCATTTAAAGCCATGCTAGTTAACAGGGTTGACATATTAGTACTGGGCTGAGGGGGCAGCGCTCAGATTTGAACACACATTGCTACTCTTTCCCTTTCCCAGAGGAAGGAGTCTTATAAAAAGGAGGCTATTCTAAACGGGTGTTCTTAGGACGGCACAGTGGTAGAGTTGCTGCCTCACAGCGCCAGAGACCGGGGTTTGATCCCGACCACGGGTGCTGTCTGCACGGAGTTTGCACAGGGAGTACAGAGAAGGTTCACCAGACTGATTCCTGGGATGGCAGGACTTTCATATGAAGAAAGACTGGATAGACTCGGCTTGTACTCGCTAGAATTTAGAAGATTGAGGGGGGATCTTATAGAAACGTACAAAATTCTTAAGGGGTTGGACAGGCTAGATGCAGGAAGATTATTCCCGATGTTGGGGAAGTCCAGAACTAGGGGTCACAGTTTAAGGATAAGGGGGAAGTCTTTTAGGACAGAGATGAGAAAATCATTTTTTACACAGAGAGTGATGAATCTGTGGAATTCTCTGCCACAGAAGGTAGTTGAGGCCACAGTTAATTGGCTATATTTAAGAGGCAGTTAGATGTGGTCCTTGTGGCTAAAGGGATCAGGGGGTATGGAGAGAAGGCAGGGATGGGATACTGAGTTGGATGATCAGCCATGATCATATCGAATGGCGGTGCAGGCTCGATGGGAATCACTGTGGGGGGATGTTTTTGTGTTGAACTTCTTTTTGAATACTATGTTGTATTTTTATTAGTGTGCTGCAAGGACATCTGAATTTCCCCTGAATAAGGGGATTAATAAAGTTTAATCTAATCTAATTTTCTATGTTTCTATGTTCTCCCCGTGACCTGCGTGGGTTTTCTCCCAGATCTTCTGTTTCCTCCCACACCCCAAAGACGTGCAGGTTTGTAGGATAATTGGCTTGGCGTTGGTGTAAACTGTCCCTAGTGTGTGTCGGACTGTGTTAGTGTGCGGGAATCGCTGGTCGGCGCGGACCCAGTCTGTTTCTGCACCGTATCTCTAAACTAAGCTAAACTAGTGAGTGGACAAAAAATGCTGGAGGAACTCAGCGGGTGAGGCAGCATCTATGGCGATAAGGAATGGGTGACACCAAGAACTGCGGTTGCTGGTTAATACAGAATATATTAATGCCATTAATACTCCCTGACCCGCTGAGTTACTCCAGCATTTTGTTTAAGAAGGAACTGCAGATTGCTGGAAAATCGAAGGTAGACAAAAGTGCTGGAGAAACTCAGCGGGTGCGGCAGCATCTATGGAGCGAAGGAAATAGGCAACGTTTCGGGACGAAACCCTTTGGGTTTCGTCCCGAAACGTTGCCTATTTCCCTCGTGTTTCGGCCCGAAACGTTGCCTATTTCCTTCACTCCAGAGTTACTCCAGCATTTTGTGTCTACCTTTGATTTTTCCAGCATCTGTAGTTCTTTCTTTATGCCCCTGTCCCACTTAGGAAACCTGAACGGAAACCTCTGGAGACTTTGCGCCCCACCCAAGGTTTCCGTGCGGTTCCCGGAGGTTTTTGTCAGTCTCCCTACCTGCTTCCACTACCTGCAACCTCCGGCAACCACCTGCAACCTCCGGGAACCGCACGGAAACCTTGGGTGGGGCGCAAAGTCTCCAGAGGTTTCCGTTCAGGTTCCCTAAGTGGGACGGGGGGGCATTACTAAACTAAACTAGTGTCAGCAAGCAGCATGCCAAAGCAGCAGACCTTGCAGCAAACACTCCCCGATACAGTCTTGGCCTTTACAAAGTTCAGCCGGAGAAACTTGCTGCTTATCCAAGACATCGTGTCAGATCGCATGTCAGACAAGTGTGTTTCCTTTGTTTAAAAAAAAGCTACTCCAATGCCCTGTCCATTCAGCTTTTAAAAGGGTACCCTTTGTGCTACTGATTACAGAGTTGAATATTAACTTGCGCTGGTGGAACAGGTGGCCTGTTTTGTTCATTGTTGTACGCGAGCAGCTTTATTCATTCCAAGCCGTATTAGGATCCCCTCCCTGCCTTCACAAATGTTGGCATGTTTGTGCAGCGAGTTCTATGAATGGTTCAGTGGGCCACGGTTTTCCATCATAAGCCGTGCATCTGGTTCCCTGGGCTGCTCACAACAGGGACAAACACTGCATCCTCATACCAAGCACGGGCTCAGCAATCGCTTTGCCCAACACCTCCGCTCGGCTCGCAACAACCAACCTGATCTCCCGGTGGCTCAGCACTTCAACTCCCCCTCCCATTCCCAACCCCACCTTTCCGTCCTGGGCCTCCTCCATGGCCAGAGTGAGTCCCACCGCAAATTGGAGGAGCAGCACCTCATATTTCGCTTGGGCAGTTTACACCCCAGCGGTATGAACGTTGACCTCCAGTTTCAGGTAGTCCCTGCTTTCTCCTCCCCTTCCCAGCTCTCCCTCAGCCCACTGTCTCTGCCTCTTCCTTTCTTCTTTCTGCCCCCACCCTCACATCAGTCTGAAGATGACAGCCGGGAAGAAACTGTCCCTGAATCTGGAGGTGCTTAAGAAGGAACTGCAGGTGCTGGAAAATCGAAGGTAGACAAAAATTCTGGAGAAACTCAGCGGGTGAGGCAGCATCTATGGAGCGGAGGAATAGGTGACGTTTCGGAGACCGGAAGGGTCTCGACCTGAAACGTCACCTATTCCTTCGCTCCATAGATGCTGCCTCACCTGCTGAGTTTCCAGAGGGTCTCGACCCGAAACGTCACCTGTTCCTTCGCTCCATAGATGGGTCTCGACTCGAAACGTCACCTATTTCCTTCGCTCCATAGATGCTGCCTCACCCGCTGAGTTTCTCCAGCAATTTTATCTACACTCATTATGACCAGTCATTTTTATTTTATTTTTTAGATTGAAAAGCTTTTTCCAATCGAAATTGTCCAAAGAATTGGCGCTGCCATAGAGTTCTTGCCTCACAGCGCTTACAGAAACCTTTGGGCATGTGAGAAAAAAATAATGTTGACCACATGAGCCACAATGAGCTATGTTCAAAAGGACAGCATCTTTGGAGAACATGGATATGTGACGTTTCGGATCGGGACCCTTCTTCAGACTGAGTTACTCCAACACTTACATAGAAACATAGAAAATAAGTGCAGGAGGAGGCCATTCGGCCATTCGAGCCAGCACCGCCATTCATTGTGATCATGGCTGATCGTCCCCAATCAATAACCCGTGCCTGCCTTCTCCCCATATCCCTTGATTCCACCAGCCCCTAGAGCTCTATCTAACTCTCAAATCCATCCAGTGACTTGGCCTCCACTGCCCTCTGTGGCAGGTAATTCCATTAATTCACAACTCTCTGGGTGAAAAAGTTTTTTCTCACCTCAGTCTTAAATGGCCTCCCCCTGGACTGTGGCCCCTGGTTCTGGACTCGCCCAACATTGGGAACATTTTTCCTGCATCTAGCTTGTCCAGTCCTTTTATAATTTTATATGTTTCTATAAGATCCCCCCCTCACCGTTCTAAACTCCAGCGAATACAAGCCTAGTCTTTTCAATCTTTCCTCAGATGACAGTCCCGCCATCCCAGGGATCAATCTCGCGAACCTACGCTGCACTGCCTCAATCACAAGGATGTCCTTCCTCACTTTGTGTCCATTCCTGTATTAACCAGCATCCGCAGTTCTTTGTGTGAGAAAGAACTGCAGATGCTGGATAAAATCGAAGGTCGACACAAAATGCTGGAGAAACTCAGCGGGTGAGGCAGCATCTATGGAGAGAAGGGATAGGTGACTCAAAATGCTGGAGAAACTCAGCGGGTGAGGCAGCATCTATGGAGAGAAGGAATGGGTGACGTTTTGGGTCAAGACTGAGTTTCTCCAGCATTTTGTGCTTCCCGCAGCAGTTCTTTGTTTCTTCAATGAGTAATGTCCACCGGTCAATTTAAGGTTTAGCAGGCATTAAACACGCTGGGAACTTCCGTGAAGCTTTCGATTCACTTAGTCGGAATCCTGAGTCGGTTTGATGAAAAGCTTGGGTGTGGAAAATGCGAGCTGGTGCTGGGCAGTGGTGCATAAAGCCTTTGCTGTGCTCAAACCCTGTTCTGTGTGTGTGTGAGACTACATTAAAACCATGTGTGCCTGAGACATAGGAACTGACTCCAGGCCCAGAATGTAACACGGCTCAACTATGTAACTCCGTCTGTCATGTTCAGGAACGCGTGTGGTATCTGGTGACATGTGCAGACACTGATGACACTCTGCTTCCTAATTGAAGTTCATTTTCTTCCAGCCTCTGACAGCTGAGCCATTTTGGTTGAAAGTAGAGCTCTATTTTACAAAAGAAGCTGCCCGCCCCATTGTAACTTTTTATCCGTTTTCATCAGGCTTGTAGTTTAGAAGGATGAGAGGGGATCTCATTGAAACATATAAGATTATTAAGGGTTTAAACAGGAACTACAGATGCTGGAAAATCGAAGGTAGGCAGTCTGAAGAAGGGTTTCAGCCCGAAACGTTGCCTATTTCCTTCGCTCCATAGATGCTGCTGCACCCGCTGAGTTTCTCCAGCACTTTTGTCTACCTAAGATTATTAAGGGTTTGGACAAGCCAGAGGCAGGAAACATGGGGGAGTGTTGGGGGAGTCCAGAACCAGGGGCCACACACAGTTTAAGAATAAGGGGTAAGCCATTTAGAATGGAGACGAGGAAACACTTTTTCTCACAGAGAGTTGTGAGTCCGTGGAATTCTCTGCCTCAGAGGGCGGTGGAGGCCGGTTGTCTGGATACTTTCAAGAGAGAGCTGGATAGGGCTCTTAAAGATAGCGGAGTCAGGGGATATGGGGAGAAGGCAGGAACGGGGTACTGATTGGGGGTGATCAGCCATAATCACATTGAATGGCGGCGCTGGCTCGAAGGGCCGAATGGCCTACTCCTGCACCTATTGTCTATCAGTTGCTGCTTTTGACTCTGCAACGGCAAAGAGACACTTTAGACCAGGGGGTTCCCAACCTTTCTCGTCCCGTTTACCCCCGACAAGTTTTAATAGCACACAACAATGTTATCTCACTTATTTATGAACGACTAATGATGAACAAGATGATCCAGTGGCATGGAGTCCAAGACGACCGGAGACCCTTTTCTGCTACAGCCTTCATCCGCCTTCCCAGCCGTTGTGACGCCCCACTAAAGTCAGCCATCGTCCTGCGCCTGTTCCACCGTTGAGGTCTTGGTTGGATTGCTCTTTGTCAGAGACCTTCCCCCCCCCCCTCGACCTTACCGCCATGGGTGGCCCTACCAGGAGCATAGCTCCAGACGGCATCTCTCTCAGGATCTCAGGGCCACACAAGCCTCTCCTCCATGACAAGGTGACAATCCACAGAGAAGCTCAAAGCCACTATCGTATCTGTTTCATTTTGAGGATCAAGCTGAAAATGTGAAGTAAACAAAACTGTGCAGGCGGGATTATTGCGAAGAGAAACGGACTTAACATTTCAGTTCGTAGACACTTCTTTGGAACTGGGAAAGAGAAAATGTAAAACGATTAGGCGTTAATCCCCATAAAACATAAAGCCTGGCCCTGGACCAACTGAATGAAGTACTGGTTCTTTATTATTGCTGTTCTACACATTGCTTATAGATCCACAGCTGAAGTCCTGCCAAACATCTACCTTGTGTAATGCGCAGACTCATTGATCCCTTCATTAAGAATCACGCCGAGCATCATGACACCCAAGACATGCATGTTGTTAGATACGAGATTCATTCTAGCAAAATGGATGCCGCTGTTGGCTGCAGTCCCCTCGAGCACGACACAGTAAGAATACTGGGGGGGGGGCTTTAATCCGCATTCGTACTTCCCATTAAATTGTTTTTTCACTTTCAATAGATGGTCCTAGTCGAGGGCAAGACCCTAGAGTAGGAGAGGAAAGGTTTAAAGAAATATGGGCAAAAAACATGGGTAGGTGGGACTAGCAAAGATGGGGCACCTTGGTAAACATGGGCAAGTTGTGCTGCGGAGCCTGTTTCAATGGAGTATTAAAGCCCTGTCCCACGGTACGAGTTCATTCCAAGAGCTCTCCCGAGTTTGCCCTGATTCGAACTGGGAGATTTACGGTAATGGCCACTCGTCGGTACTCGGGGCTCTCGTGGACATTTTTCAACATGTTGAAAAACCTTCACGAGTCTTCCCGTGCTTACCTGCCGTTAGCGAGTCTTCCCGAGTACCTGCCGTTAGCGCTAAGAGACGTCCCCGAGCTCCGACGTACCCGCTACTTTCATTCTCCGTGCTTACCACGAGTTTGATTTTTTTTTAAACTCGGGAGAGCTCCTGGAATGAACTCGTACCGTGGGACAGGGCTTTTAGGGATGAATAACCAGTTTCCATGCTGTGCGTGGGGTTTGGGGCCTGTTTCAATGCTGTATGAATGAATGAATAAGTTTATTGGCCAAGTACATTCACATACAAGGAATTTGCCTAACCAAGGCCACTTCACACTTTCCTCTTCAGCTTTCATTTTGGGTTTCCGGGCTCTGAGGTTTTTTTTGAATCTTTAAGTTTGGCGTATCCTTTGTGATTGTGCCTCATTTGGTGCTGATGGGAGAGCAATAATTCTGATGTAGCAACATCTGTATCTCGCTGTTGGTGTGAGGGTGTCTGGGTAAGGTATCGAGGGTAAAGGAAGCCCTCTTTAAACCATTGATTGCTACTTCACTGGCGCGTGTACCTGGTGCAGTGAGATTCTTTGTTTCATGTATGCGAAGAGTCACCATGTAAAGGGCGTCGACAGAAGCCTTCAAAATAGTTCCGATAGACCCTCTTGTACACTCACACACACACACACACATGCACACGCACACACACACGCACGCACACACAAACACAAACACACGCTTGCATGCACACACACTCACACATATACACACACACGCAAGCACGGACACACACGCACGCAAGGACACACATACACACACACACACGCACACACACACACACATACATACACTCACACACACACACACAGACACACACACGCACGCACACACATGCACACTCACACACGCACACACACACATACACACACACACGCACGCACGCACACACACACACACACATGCACACTCACACACGCACACACACACATACTCACACACACACACACACACGCACGCACGCACACACACACACACACACACACCGGGTCCATCTTTGTTTTCGGCGGCGTGTCTTCGGCCGAACGCTGGGACTCCCGCGGCCCATCCTTGAACGACTGACCGCTGGCATTGACGCGGCACTTCAACGGCCCTCCTCTCTCACCCCCCCCCCCACTCGCCTCGCAACCATGAGAACTGTTAGAATTTATCCCGTCTTCGTACATGAGCCTTGTCACAAATGGTGAGAAGCTTTTGATGAGCTGTTGGTGTGGGGAATGGGTTGAGCTGTGGCGTGCTGGTGTTGCTCTCCTGCTCCTGCAGCATTATTCTCCTGGTTTAATACAATCACAGGGTTGCAACCTGCACCAGACAAACACACGTCACAGAGGCACGTGGACACTGCTTGCTGCAGCCCCAGCAGGAGGAGGAATCCGTCAGAAAGTGCCACCTCGCCAGGTACATGTCACCATTCATCTCCTGTCACTTGGCTTTTCCAAACATTAACCTCAGGAGAGAGGGGAAAAAAAATCTAAACTGCCCGCTGTTCATCAGTGCAGACATGGGCGGCGTTGTGGGTGGAGCATGTAGCAAGGAAATGCAGATACCGGCTTACAACCAAGATAAACACAAAACGCTGGAGTAACTCACCGGGACAGGCAGCATCTGTGGAGAGAAGGAAAGGCGCCTGTTTGGTCATGAGTAGTCGCCCAAAGAGTCGCACCTTTTGCTGGTTGCCGCTGGATTTTCAACATGTTGAAAATTTTCGCCGACCTGCTGCGACTATGCCGGCAAGTGGCCGAAAAAAGTGGGACAGGCCCTTAAGTCTGGAGAAGGGTTTCGGCCCGAAACGTCGCCCATTTCCTTCGCTCCATAGATGCTGCCTCACCCGCTGAGTTTCTCCAGCGTTTTTGTCTACCCTTAAGTCGATCGTTGCATGCGTGGTTATGTGTTCTGGACTTTCAGGTGGTCCCACCTCAAACACCCTGTTGATATCGGCTGAGAATTCCTAGCAAATGCTCCGCTGGTGATTATGTTTAAGAAGGAACTGCAGATGCTGGAAAATCGAAGGTGCTGGAGAAACTCAGCGGGTGAGGCAGCATCTATGGAGCGAAGGAATAGGTGACGTTTCGGGTCGAGACCCTTCTTCAGACTGAAGGTAGACAAAAATGCTGGAGAAACTCAGCGGGTGAGGCAGCATCTATGGAGCAAAGGAATAGGTGACCCGAAACGTCACCTATTCCTTCGCTCCATAGATGCTGCCTCACCCGCTGAATTTCCAGAAGGGTCTCGACCCAAAACATCACCTGTTCCTTCTCTCCATAGATGGGCCTCGACCCGAAACGTCACCTATTCCTTCTCTCCATAGATGGGTCTCGACCCGAAACGTCACCTATTCCTTCGCTCCATAGATGCTGCCTCACCCGCTGAGTTTCTCCAGCATTTTTGTCTACCTTCAATCTGAAGAAGGGCCTCGACCCGAAACTTCGCCTATTTCCTTCGCTCCATAGATGCTGCCTCACCCGCTGAGTTTCTCCAGCACCTGCAGTTTTTTTTAAATTTCAAAATAGACTTTATTCAGGTAATAAATATATACAATACATGAACCGGGCAAAAAAAAATTCATCCAACATTTTCGGAGGCTATACAAATTGTTCAATACAGTCTACATACTTTGCTCAAATTTCACAAATTTGTCCCCCACCCTTGCCACTCATGTGGCCCACCGGCGTGGAATCCCTTCCCTTATTTTGAAGGACGCCAAGTTCAAGTTCAAGTGAGTTTATTGTCATGTGTCCCTGTATAGGACAATGAAATTCTTGCTTTGCTTCAGCACACAGAACACAGTAGGCATTTACTACAAAACAGATCAGTGTGTCCATATACCGTAATATAAATATATACGCACATAAATAAATAAACTGATAAAGTGCAAATAATGTCTCCACCACATCCTGCCCCCCCCCCCCATGTCCAGCAGTGGGAGGACCCTAGACTGTGGTCCTCCCCCACCGAGCCTTGGCGTTGGCTGCACCGAGCTTCAGCGCGTCCCTCAGCACGTACTCCTGCAGTCTGCAGCGGGCCAGTCGGCAACATTCCCCGACGGACATCTGGGTGGTGAACAACACTCGGGCCAGGCCAAAGGAGTGTCTTTCACCGAGTCGATGACCCCCAACACTCAATGCAGTTCCTTCTCAAACAGTTATCTCCCACTCCCTGCAGCAATCTCTCACCTCACCCCTACTGTGCACCCTCTCTCTAGTTCTCTGCAAAGATCCTCTAGCAAGATTACTCGAAGAAAAAGACGTAGTACGGTCTGAAGAAGGGTTTCGGCCCGATACGTTGCCTATCTCCTTCGCTCCATAGATGCTGCTGCACCCGCTGAGTTTCTCCAGCATTTTTGTGTACCTTCGATTTTCCAGCATCTGCAGTTCCTTCTTGAACACTAGTACGGTCATGGGCAGATTCGTGGGTAATTTTCGGCCCCATTTCCGTAACCGGCTTCCGTCTCCGCACCAAAGATCCCGTAGCGGAGCAAAGATACTAGTGCGGAGACGGAAGCCGGTTACGGAAACATCCTCGTAAAAATAAAAGTTATTTGGTAAAAATCTTCTCCTCGTTTTCAGAATTATAATTTATTAACACAAACTGTTCCCCCGCAACGTTGATTACTCTGCGGGTCGGGTTGGGTCGGGTTACTAAAATGGATGGAAAAAAGGCCCACGTTCCGCTCCGTTGCGTACTACACATCAGCCCATTGCATTTAAAAGGAGTGGTCTATCTTTCTTCTAAAGGGTTTAGTTTAGAAATACAGCACGGAAACAGGCCATTTGGCCCAATGAGCCCGCACCAACCAGCGATCCCCGCACATTAACACTATCCTAATACACACACACACTAGGGACAATCTTACATTTATACCAAGCCAATTAACGAACAACCCTGTCTATCTTTGGAGTGTGGGAGGAAACTAAAGTTCTCGGAGAAAACCCTCGCAGGTTACGGGGAAAACGTACAGTTCTTTGGTAAAATTCTTCTCCTTAATTTCAGAAATATAATTTATTAACACAAACTGTTCCCCAGCAAACGATGATTACACTGCGAGTCGGGTCGGGTCGGGTTACTGAAATGGATGGAAAAAAGGCCCACGTTCCGCTCCGTTGCGTACTACACATGCGCCCATTGCATTTTTTAAAAATTTTTTTTTTTTTTAAATAAATTTATTCAATTATTAAAAAATAATATTACACTACAATAAAACAAACCAGAACCCACCACCATAATACAATACAAACATGTAATAAACTACTATACAACTATGATACAATCCTTATTGAGGATACATTCAACACCCTGCGGAGCCCAGCGGTCCCGGAACTCCCTCAGGGTGCCCGTAGACAGGGCGTATTCCCTTTCTAATCCCACCCGGGCACGGACGTAACCCCGGAAAAGGGGCAGGCAGCTGGCTCGGGTAGAGCCCTCCACCGTCTGGCGTCGTGACTCGCGGATGGCCAGCTTGGCCAGGCCCAGGAGCAACCCAACCAGGACATCTTCAGCCCTACCCTCTCCCCTACGCACAGGGTGTCCAAAGATGAGGATGGTGGGTGAAAAATGCAGCCAGAAGGCAAGGAGCAGCCCCTTTAGATATTCAAACAGTGGCTGCAGCCTCACGCACTCCATGTACACGTGGTACACAGACTCTTCCAGCCCGCAAAAGTGGCAGGCGGCTGGCGAGTCTGTGAACCGCGAGAGAAACAGGTTGCAGGGAACACCTCGGTGCAATACCCTCCACCCCAGGTCCCCAATGTAGAGGGGGAGAATCCCTGCGTAGAGGGACCCCCACCGGGGGGGCGCCCATTGCATTTAGCAGGAGTGGTCTATGCTACCCGGTTCTCTGCCTTGTTACCCTGGATGACTTGCCTGGTGGTTTGTAACGCAGCCCCATTGCCTCAGTGGCCACCTGATGTGCTTTATCCTGTGTTATCACCTCCTTATCTCAGATTGAGAGAAAAATGAGAAAAAAGCCTTGACCCTGTCTGGCCTCAACCTTTGAAGTCACCCACTCTGTTTATGACTGCGGCTACCACAGTAAAACCACACCCTTTCATTCCTGTGTGTCCCAATTCACACCACAACCTGATAACACCTGTTTACAACTCCCTCTTTGAAGTGAATGCCACAGACTATTGTTTAAGAAGGAACTGCAGATGCTGGAAAATCGAAGGTAGACAAAAATGCTGGAGAAACTCAGCGGGTGGGGCAGCATCTATGGAGCGAAGGAATAGGTGACGTTTCGGGTCGAGACCCTTCTTCAGATTGAAGGTAGACAAAAATGCTGGAGAAACTCAGTGGGTGAGGCAGCATCTATGGAGTGAAGGAATAGGTGACGTTTCGGGTCGAGACCCTTCTTCAGATTGAAGGTAGACAAAAATGCTGGAGAAACTCAGTGGGTGAGGCAGCATCTATGGAGCGAAGGAATAGGTGACGTTTCAGGTCGAGACCCTTTCGGGTCTCGACCCGAAACGTCACATATTCCTTCGCTCCATAGATGCTGCCTCACCCGCTGAGTTTCCAGAAGGGTCTCGACCCGAAACGTCACCTATTCCTTCGCTCCATAGATGCTGCCTCACCCGCTGAGTTTCCAGAAGGTTCTCGACCCGAAACGTCACCTATTCCTTCGCTCCATAGATGCTGCTGCACCCGCTGAGTTTCTCCAGCATTTTTGTGTACCTTTGCGCTACTTGATCTTCTGTTTGTGCACGTCGAGTTGACTGCATTATTCGAAACAGGGCGGACCACGTGAAGGTTGCCATCTTCCACCCCAAAACCATTTGGCGACCCCTGATATGACGCCGGCAGTCGCCGAGAACAATCGCCACGTGGGAGAGGCCCTTTAAAGAACGGCAGATGCTGGTACAATCGAAGGTGGACACAAAATGCAGGAGTAAGAATAAGGAGTAAGCCATTTAGAACGGAGACGAGGAAACACTTTTTCACACAGAGTGTTGTGAGTCTGTGGAATTCTCTGCCTCGGAGGGCGGTGGAGGCCGGTTCTCTGGAGAGAATTCTTTCAAGAGAGAGCTAGATAGGGCTCTTAAAGATAGCGAGAGAGAGTCAGGGGATATGAGGAGAAGGCAGGAACGGGGTACTGATTGGGGATGATCAGCCGTGATCACATTGAATGGCGGTGCTGGCTCGAAGGGCCGAATGGCCTCCTCCTGCACCTATTGTCTATTGTCTATTGAGTAACTCAGCGGGCGAGGCAGCATCTCTGGAGAGAAGGAACGGGAGACGTTTCAATGTTGCCCATTCCTTCCCTCCAGAGATGCTGCCTGTGCCCCTGAATTACTCCAGCATTCTGTGCCGTTCTCACCACCCTCTGCTGCTTGTAAGAGAGCGAGTCCGTCTACACATCAGAAAGACATTCTTGCCATAGAGGGAGTACAGAGAAGGTTCACCAGACTGATTCCTGGGATGGCAGGACTTTCATATGAAGAAAGACTGGATAGACTCGGCTTGTACTCGCTAGAATTCAGAAGATTGAGGGGGGATCTTATAGAAACTTACAAAATTCTTAAGGGGTTGGACAGGCTAGATGCAGGAAGATTGTTCCCGATGTTGGGGAAGTCCAGAACAAGGGGTCACCGTTTAAGGATAAGAGGGAAGTCTTTTAGGACCGAGATGAGAAAATCACTTTTTACACAGAGAGTGGTGAATGTGTGGAATTCCCTGCCACAGAAGGTAGTTGAGGCCCGTTCATTGGCTATATTTAAGAGGGAGTTAGATGTGGCCCTTGTGGCTAAAGGGATCAGGGGGTATGGAGAGAAGGCAGGGATAGGATACTGAGTTGGATGATCAGCCATGATCATATCAAATGGCGGTGCAGGCTCGAAGGGCCGAATGGCCTACTCCTGCACCTATTTTCTATGTTTCTATGCTTGTCAATCCCATTGAAAAGAAAGCTAATCAAGTCTCTGGAGGAGTGCAGTCTTTTCAGGGCTATTCATGGTAGTTATACATTACATTGAGCCTGCCTGTAAATCCTGTCTGAGTGTTTTTCCCCCATTGAGGCTCAGATGACCTGTGACTTTGACCTTTAGCCTCCCACTCCCTCGCATGTGAAGGTGGCCATTTCAAAGCCGGGGGCCATTGGTCATCTCCGGGTCTCTGTGACTGCTCGCTCACTTGCTTCAGCAAGGATACTTTTCCCAGAAAGATCCCCCACAGCTCTGTACTCGGGGCAGTTCACAAAGGGCCTGTCCCACTGTACGAGGCAATTCAATAGTAATTGGAGTTTTCCCCCCGATTCGAACTCGGAGAATGTCCGTAGCGGGTCCGTGGGAGTTTGTGGATGTCCCGTAGCGGCTCGTTCGAGTAAAAAACAACAATTGTTTTCTTCACGAGTATTTTTTTTACTCGCGGACATTTTTCACGGTGTTGAAATAAACGTCACGAGTTTACCCGGATGACCCGAGTACCTACCGTTAGCGTTACGAGCCGCGACGGGACATCCACAAACTCCTACGGACCCGCTACGGACATTCTCTGAGTTCGAATCAGGGGCAAACTCGGGAGAATGACTTCCTACAGTGGGACGGGCCCTTAAGTCACAGGAGCAGAATTAGGCCATTCGGCCCATCGAGTCCGCTCCGTCATTCAATCGTGGCTGAATTAGAATAATAAGATATAAAGGAATAGGAGTAGAATTAGGCCATTCGGCCCATCAAGTCTACCCCGCCATCCAATCATGGCTGATCTATCTCTCCCTCCTAACCCCATCATCCTGCCTTCTAGGAAAAGGGGAGATGCAGCGAGACCTGGGTGTCATGGTACACCAGTCATTGAAAGTGGGCATGCAGGTGCAGCAGGCAGTGAAGAAAGCGAATGGTATGTTAGCTTTCATAGCAAAAGGATTTGAGTATAGGAGCAGGGAGGTTCTACTGCAGTTGTACAGGGTCTTGGTGAGACCACACCTGGAGTATTGCGTACAGTTTTGGTCTCCAAATCTGAGGAAGGACATTATTGCCATAGAGGGAGTGCAGAGAAGGTTCACCAGACTGATTCCTGGGATGTCAGGACTGTCTTATGAAGAAAGACTGGATAGACTTGGTTTATACTCTCTAGAATTTAGGAGATTGAGAGGGGATCTTATAGAAACTTACAAAATTCTTAAGGGGTTGGACAGGCTAGATGCAGGAAGATTGCTCCCGATGTTGGGGAAGTCCAGGACAAGGGGTCACAGCTTAAGGATAAGGGGGAAATCCTTTAAAACCGAGATGAGAAGAACTTTTTTCACACAGAGAGTGGTGAATCTCTGGAACTCCCTGCCACAGAGGGTAGTCGAGGCCAGTTCATTGGCTATATTTAAGAGGGAGTTAGATGTGGCCCTTGTGGCTAAGGGGATCAGAGGGTATGGAGAGAAGGCAGGTACAGGATACTGAGTTGGATGATCAGCCATGATCATATTGAATGGCGGTGCAGGCTCGAAGGGCCGAATGGCCTACTCCTGCACCTAATTTCTATGTTTCTATGTTTCTCCCCATAACCCCTGATACCCGCACTAATCAAGAATCTCTCTATCTCTGCCATAAATATATCCACTGACTTGTGGCCTCCACAGCCGCCTGTGGCAAGGAATTCCATCAATTCTTTATATTATAAAGATATTTGGATAATTTTATGGGTTTAGAAGGCATGTGGGCCAAATGCAGGCAAACGGGACTAGGCCCCAGTGTGCTAACCTTTGTGCCCCATTGCTCTCAGGGCCCGGAGTCATTCACCCCTTCCTCACCCATTTCCTGGAGGTACAGCTACATCCACGGGTTTAAATTGTAGGGAGGAACTGCAGATGCTGCTTGGACAGACACAAAATGCTGGAGTAACTCAGCCGGTCAGGCAGCGCCTCTGGGGGGTGACGTTTCGGATCAAGGTCCTATTCAGACTGTCTGAAGAACGGTCTCGACCCGAAATGTCACCAATTCCTTTTCCCCAGGGATGCTGCCTGACCCGCTGAGTGTCAGTCCACAAGTCTAATGGACTTGTGGACTTACTTGTGAATCTCTGGTCATCTTTATTTGTCAATAGACAATAGGTGGAGGAGTAGGCCATTCGGCCCTTCAAGCCAGCACCGCCATTTATTTTTAATATATTTATATATTTTTTTACACCCAGATCACATCAGCCATGAGCACATTGAACGGCGGTGCTGGCTCGAAGGGCCATTTGGCCCTTCGAGCCAGCGCCGCCATTCAATGTGATCACGGCTGATCATCCCCAATCAGTACCCCCGCTCCTGCCTTCTCCCCATATCCCCTGACTCCCTCTCACTATCTTTAAGAGCCCTATCCAGCTCTCTCTTGAAAGAATTCTCTCCAGAGAACCGGCCTCCACCGCCCTCTGAGGCAGAGAACCCCACAGACTCGCCACTCTCTGTGAGGAAAAAGTGTTTCCTCGTCTCCGTTCTAAATGGCTCATCCACATACAAGATGCACAGCGAAATGAAAGTGCCAATGCCTGCGGGATTGTGCAAAACAACAGAACAGAGCAGAACCAGTATTTACATTTAAGTTATATATTAAAAAAATCTTTCCTGATAGCCGCATCTTACTGCTGATAGATTTAATGAGCTGAATGGAGCTGCCCTGCCCTGACGGCATGGGTCTCCTCTGTTCACCAGTCCGCTAGCCATTGTGTCGACCATTAGCTGTTGATTTGCAGTCTTCCTCTCCGTGTCACGTTGCCCTGGCGTAGATAAAAATCCTCAATGCAATCGGAGCAGTGAACAGACTACATAAGGCAAAGATTAGCAAGACGCCTGTGGCCGTGAGTCAGTAACAATGCTGGCGTCCTGACGTCACCACAAGTGCCTTTGCCTTGTTGCAGACGGAGTTGTCAATGGTGTGTACACAAAATTGCTGGAGGAACTCAGCGGGTGCAGCAGCATCTATGGAGCGAAGGAAATAGGCGACGTTTCGGGCCGAAACCCTTCTTCAGACTGATGGGGGGTGGGGAAAGAAAGAAGGAAAAAGGGAGGAGGAGGAGCCCGAGGGCGGGCGGATGGGAGGGTGGGAGGAGACAGCTAGAGGGTGAAGGAAGGGGAGGGGACAGCACAGGCTAGCCAAATTGGGGGAATTCAATGTTGATGCCATAAGGGCGCAAGGACCCCAGACGGAATATGAGGTGCTGTTCCTCCAATTTCCGCTGTTGCTCACTCTGGCAATGGAGGAGACCCAGGACAGAGAGGTCGGATTGGGAATGGGAGGGGGAGTTGAAGTGCTGAGCCACCGGGAGGTCAGGTAGGTTAAGGCGGACTGAGCGGAGGTGTTCGGCGAAACGGTCGCCCAACCTACGCTTGGTCTCACCGATGTAAATTAGCTGACATCTAGAGCAGCGGATGCAGTAGATGAGGTTGGAGGAGATACAGGTGAACCTTTGTCGCACCTGGAACGACTGCTTGGGACCTTGAATGGAGTCGAGGGGGGGAGGTGAAGGGACAGGTGTTGCATTTCTTGCGGTTGCAACGGAAAGTGCCCGGGGAGGGGGTGGTGCGGGAGGGAAGGGTGTGTGTTTACCACAGACGGGCGTGGAACGAGAAAAGCAGAGAGAGGAGCACAAGGGGTCAGTCCTAGCGCACAGCAAGCCACGGCTCAGCACTTCAACTCCCCCTCCCCACTGCGTAGCCGACCTCTCTGTCCTGGGTCTCCTCCATGGCCAGAGCGAGCAACACCGGAAATTGGAGGAACAGCACCTCATATTCCGCTTGGGTGGGTAGTCTGCATCCTGCGGGCATGAACATTGAATTCTCCCAATTTTGTTAGCCCTTGCTGTCTCCTCCCATCTCTCAGCCCTCGGGCTCCTCCTCCTCCTCCTTTTTCCTTTCTTCTCCCCGCCACCCCCCATCTGTCTGAAGAAGGGTTTCGTCCCGAAACGTTGCCTATTTCCTTCACTCCATAGATGCTGCTGCACCCGCTGAGTTTCTCCAGCATTTTTGTCTACCTTCGATTTTCCAGCATCTGCACAGTTCCTTCTTAAACACCTTTATTAGTGTTGTACCGTCCCTCCCTGCAGCCTTGGTTTTAGTCCAAGCGTAGACATCCCGCAGAGCCTAGAGCAGATTATGGGCGGCACGGTTGGGGGGGAAACGTGCAAACTCCGTACAGACAGCACCCGCAGTCAGCATCGAACCCGGGTCTCTGGCGCTGTGAGGCATCAACTACCCGTGGCTGCCCCTCTCTTTCCCTTGACTCTTGCACCTATTACATCTTCAGTCCTCAACATCATTGGCTAGTCAGAACCCTTTGTACATACCGAGTTAGAGTTGCTGCCTCACAGCTCCAGAGACCCAGGTTCAATCCTGACCACAGGAGCTGTCTGTATGGAGTTTGCACGCTGTCCCCGTGACCTGCGTGGGTTTTCTCCGAGATCTTCGTGTTCCCCCCCCCACACCACAAAGACATGCAGGTTTGTAGGTTGGCTTGGTAAATGTAGAAATTGTCCCTCTTGAGTATAGGGCAGTGTTAATGCTGGCATACCTCTTGGGTATAGAGTAGTTATCGCAGTCGCTGCCTCAAAAAGGCTGGCAGTATCATCAAAGACCCACACCATCCTGGCCACACACTCATCTCCCTGCTACCTTCAGGTAGAAGGTACAGGAGCCTGAAGACTGCAACAACCAGGTTCAGGAATAGCTACTTCCCCACAGCCATCAGGCTATTAAACCTGGCTCAGACAAAACTCTAAATATTAATAGCCCATTATCTGTTATTTGCATTTGATCAGTTTATTTATTCATGTGTGTATATATTTATATCACGGTATATGGACACACTGATCTGTTTTGTAGTCAATGCCTACTATGTTCTGTGTGCTGAAGCAAAGCAAGAATTTCATTGTCCTATACAGGGACACATGACAATAAACTCACTTGAACTTGAACTAATGTGCTGGGATCGCTGGTCGGTGCGGACCCGGTGGGCTGAAAGGGGCCTGTTTCCACGCTGTATCTCTAAGTAGCAATGTTACAAAATTTTGAGATTTTAAAAATCAAGTCTGTAATTTATCCCATCAGATAAAGCATAAAAATAAGTTTAATTTGACACCTAATTCACTTTCATATCTCAAGTATTTAAAAAGTTATGGCCATTTTCATACTGGGAAATGAGCATCTTGTTCCCTATTGATTTTCTATGGACATAACAAAAAAGCTGTGATCGTGAACAGTCAAAAGCCCATAACTTTCTTAAAAATTAAGAGAACTGAATGAAATTTTCAGTTATCATAGATTGAAGCATTCTGAAACAAATATAAAATAATCTTACTTGGATGACCTGAAATTAAAGCATATAATTAGTTAGTTACCTAATTGTAGCTAATTTCAGACTTCAATTACTAGATCTAAACATCTATCCATTTCTTAATAAATGATTAACATTTTTAAATAGCCTAAATGTCCAAATAATATTCACAAATAATTCACAATAAAACATGATTTTTAAATCTCATTTACATTAATTTATAGGCCAAATGGAAGGAATTCAGTGTTCAATTGCTGTAAATAAATGCCCATTTAAATCAGCTTTCCAGTGGGTCCCTGTGGAACGCGCTGGTTTAGAACGTTCACATTGCGGTAGATTTGTGCCCCAAATGCCCAGAAAAATACTGCGCGATATCATGGGGCCAAAATGAGCTACTCGCAATATTAAACTTAGTATAAAGGGATCTTTAGAAGCCCTTTTTAATGTAAAAATATACAACCTTCCTTCTGCTATCTGCTTTATGAGACCCTGCGGTTGCTGGCGGTCGCGGGTTTAGAGATTGATTTTTAAACTACTATAACTATTATTCAAGGCCTTTAAACCTAATAATAGCTTTTGCGACGGGGTCTTCCAGCGATTTTTCGTTAATAATTAACTAGGCTGAACATCTTCGATTTGAACAGCCTAGAGAAAATCGCGTTTTAAACCCGCCCCCTCTAAACGGCGCCAAAATCGCGCACACCCGTAGCGGCAGATTTTCAAAGACGCTTCAGGTAGGCTTTGCAACATACCTACTCTAAGCCAAACGAAAGACAGCACCTGTAGTCGAGATTGAACCCGGGTCTCTGGCGCTGTGATTCTGTGACTCTACCGTTGTGCCACCGTGGCTGCCCCCTCTCATTCCCTAGACGCTTGCACCTATAACATCTTCAGTCCGCGGCATCAGAACCCTTGTGTTATCCGTCGAGTACTGTCTTTATAGACCAGTTACAATACAATACAATACAATATAATACCTTTTATTTGTCATTTGAACCTCACATGAGGTTCAAACGAAATTTGGTTTCTGCAGCCATACAAAAAAAGAACCAAGACACACACCAACACAATTCAATTCACATAAACATCCATCACAGTGAGTCCTCCTCACTGTGATGGAAGGCAAAACTTAAACATATCTCTCCCCTGCGCTCCCCTCTCCCCCCCATGTCAGAGTCAAAGCCCCCAGCGGGCGATGTTAAATGTCCCGCAGCCATTAAAGCCACGCCAGGTGATGCAAGGCCACGCACCGGGTCTTGGTGTTGGAGCCCCGGCGGGTTTCTTGGTGTTGGAGCCCCGGCGGGCGCTCACAAAGTCCCGCGGCCATTCCAAGCCGCGCGGGGCGGTGATGTAAGGCCCCGCTCCAGGTAATCTTCAACCCCGCAACTCGGGCGGGAGAAGTCGCCGTTGCGGAAGCCCCGAAAAGCGGTCTCCCAGCAGGGACCCGCGGGCTCCCGGTATTACTGTCCACAAACCTGCGGTAGGAGCTTCCGATCTCCGGGTGTCGGGTCACAGCAGCGTTCCACCACAGCTCCACCCGCTCTGGGCTCAGCCAGCTCCGCGACGGTGAGGTGAGTAGTCGGCACCAGAGCCCCCGGTCTTCCTGTTGGAGGCCGCTCCTCGTTGCAGCCCCAACGACAACGGAGACCCGACAAAGAAAAGGTCGGGTCTCCCGTGCAGGGAGAGATTTAAAAGTTACCCCTTCCCTCCCACCCCCCCACACACATACCCCGACAAAAAATAACAAAAACTACATAAAAACATAGACATAAAATAATAAAAATGCAGACGGACTGCAGAGGCCGCTGCTGACAAGAGTCGCCGCCCAGTTATACGTGTGCATACGGGGTTAGAGTTGCTGCCTCTCAGCACCAGAAACCCGGGTTCAATCCTGACCACGGGCGCCGTATGTAAGGAGTTTGTACGTTCTCCCCGCGCGCGACCTGCGTGGGTTTTCTCCGGGTGCACCGGTTTCCTAAGACGTGCGGGTTTGTAGGCTAATTGGCTTTGGTGAAATTTAACCCAAGCGTGTGAAGGACAGTGCTAGTGTGCGGGGGTCGCTGGTCGGCACGGACTCGGTGGGGCGAAGGGCCTAGTTCCGCGCTGAATCTCTGAACTAAACTGAACTAAAGTTCAGGAGGGGGAGCAGGCCCTTCGGCCCACAATCTGTGTGCTGAACATGATGCGAAGACCATCTCTTCTCATCCTGTGCATAGTCTGTATGCCTCCACTCACCACATATCCATATGCCTATCAAAAAAGCCTCCTCAATAGAATTATTATATCTGTTTCAACCGCCAACCCAAGCAGCATGTTCCAGGCACACAACAGACAATAGACAGTAGGGGCAGGAATAGGAATTTGAGGAAGGACATTTTTACTATTGAGGGAGTGCAGCGTAGGTTTACAAGGTTAATTCCCGGGATGGCGGGACTGTCATATGCTGAGAGAATGGAGCGGCTGGGCTCACATCACCCGGCGAGAACGGCCTGGAACATCGGGCCTCCGTAGAGGCAACTGTGGAGGCCTCAATGGGCCCGACTATGGGTGAACTGGGGTTGGGGACTGGACTTTGTGCCTTCCCTCATGGTGGGAGCCATTGTGGGGGGATGTTCTTTGTGTTTAAGACTCTTATTGGTGTTATGTCTGTATTCTTTTTTTGTGTGCTGCAAAATGGCAAAAAGCATTTCACTTCACTACACCTGGGTGTATGTGAATGTGACTAATAAAATACCTTTGATACCTTTGACTTTGTACACGCTGGAGTTTAGAAGGATGAGAGGGTATCTCACTGAAACATATAAGATTGTTAAGGGTTTGGACACGCTAGAGGCAGGGAACATGTTCCCGATGTTGAGGGAGTCCAGAACCAGGGGCCACACACAGTTTAAGAATAAGGGGGAAGCCATTTCGAACGGAGGCGAGGAAACACTTTTTCTCACAGAGAGAGTTGTGAGTCTGTGGAATTCTCTGCCTCAGAGGGCGGTGGAGGCCGGTTCTCTGGATGCTTTCAAGAGAGAGCTAGATAGGGCTCTTAAAGATAGCGGAGTCAGGGGATATGGGGAGAAGTGTTTCCTCGTCTCCGTTCTAAATGGTTTACCCCTTATTTTTAAATTTTGGCCCCTAGTTCTGGACTCCCCCATGGATATGGGGAGAAGGCAGGAACGAGGTACTGATTGGGGATGATCAGCCATGATCACATCGAATGGCGGCGCTGGCTCGAAGGGCCGAATGGCCCTTCGAGCCAGCACCGCCGTTCAATGTGATCATGGCTGATGTGATCTGGGTGTAAAAAATATATATTCCTGCACATCTCCTTTAAGCTTTGCCACACTCACCTGAAATCTATGCCTTCTAGTATTTGATTTTTCCATCATGGGGGGGGGGGGAAGGTTCTGCCTGTCTACCCTATCTATGCCTCTCATCATTTTATATGCTAGATAGAAGAATTTGACTTGAGTGGTGCTTTATTTCGTTGGCCTCCCAGGCCTCCCGTGTGACAGGGACCCCCAGTGGATCCCAGTTGGTCTAGTCTACACTAAATCTTTTTTTTTTTAGAGTGCTAAAGTAATTCAGCGGCTCAGGCAGCATCTCTGGAGAAGATGGATAGGTGTTTAAGAAGGAACTGCAGATGCTGGAAAATCACAGGTAGACAAATTGCTGGAGAAACTCAGCGGGTGCGGCAGCATCTATGGAGCGAAGGAAATAGGCAACGTTTCGGGCCAAAACCCTTCTCCAGACTGATGTAGGGGGGGGGGGGGGAGAAAGGAGAAAGGAAGAGGAGGAGCCAGAGGGCTGAGGGAGAGCTGAGAAGGGGAGGAGACAACAAGAGCTACCGGAAATTGGAGAATTCAATGTTTATGCCGCTAGGGTGCAGACTGCCCAAGCGGAATATGAGGTGCTGCTCCTCCAATTTCCGGTGTTGCTCACTCTGGCCATGGAGGAGGCCCAGGACAGAACGGTCGGATTTGGAATGGGAGGGGGAGTTGAAGTGCTGAATGGATAGGTAACGTTTCAATCGGCAATAGACAACAAGGTGCAGGAGTAGAGGCCATTCAGCCCTTCGAGCCAGCACCCGCCATTCGATGTGATCATGGCTGATCATCCCCAATCAGTACCTTGTCTGAAGAAGGGTTTCGGCCCGAAACGTCGCCTATTTCCTTCGCTCCATAGATGCTGCTGCACCCGCTGAGTTTCCCCAGCAATTTTGTATATCCCCAATCAGTACCCCGGCTCCGACCTTCTCCCCAATATCCCCTGACTCCGCTATCTTTAAAAGTGATCAAAAGAGTTTTATTGTCATGTGTCCCTGACAGGACAATGACACTCGTGCTTTGCTTGAGCACACCAAAACATAGATGGCACGAATACTGAAGAGATCAAGTTGCATAGATAAAAGCCCTATCTAGCTCACTCTTGAAAGCATCCAGAGAACCGGCCTCCACTTTCGATTAAGTCTGAAGAAGGGTCCCGACCTGATTCCTGTTTTCTCGAGAGGCTGCCTGCCGCTGAGTTACTCCAGCACTATGTGCCTTGTTTTGTAACCTGTATCTGCAGTTCCTTGTGTCTCCACGTTATCCAGACGGGCTTATTGTACCTGGAAGACTGCCTGACATAAATCGGCATGAACCTGTGATTATTACTAATGGCACGCTCATAGCTGGTAATTGGCTGGTGATAATGTTTTAAGTGTGTTGCATTACTGAAGTGCCATCTGTGCAGTAAACACCCTCTGTGCTGGCTCGGTGCTGGCTCGAAGGGCCAAATGGCCTACCCCTGCACCTATTGTCCATTGAGCGAGCAAACCAGTGTCCATCCATGTAATGTCATAAGTGATAGGAGTAGAATTAGGCCATTTGGCCCATCAAGTCTACTCTGCCATCTCTCCCTCCTAACCCCATTCTCCTGCCTTCTCCCCATAACCCCTGACACCTCTACTGATCAAGAATTTATCTATCTCTATAGAAACATGAAAACGTAGAAAATAGGTGCAGGAGGAGGCCATTCGGCCCTTCGAGCCAGCACCGCCATTCATTGTGATCATGGCTGATCGTCCCCAATCAATAACCCGTGCCTGCCTTCTCCCCATATCCCTTGACTCCACTAGCCCCTAGAGCTCTATCTAACTCTCTCTTAAATCCATCCAGTGACTTGGCCTCCACTGCCCTCTGTGGCAGGGAATTCCACAAATTCACAACTCTCTGGGTGGAAACGTTTTTTCTCACCTCAGTCTTAAATGGCCTCCCCTTTATTCTAAGACTGTGTGTCCCCTGGTTCTGGACTCGCCCAACATTGGGAACATTTTTCCTGCATCTAGCTTGACCAGTCCTTTTATAATTTTATATGTTTCTATAAGATCCCCCCCCCCCCCCCCTCATATTTCTAAACTCCAGTGAATACAAGCCTAGTCTTTTCAACCTTTCCTCATATGACAGTCCCGACATCCCATTGATTAAGCTGGTGAACCTACGCTGCACTGCCTCAATCACAAGGATGTCCTTCCTCAAATTAGGAGACCAAAACTGTACACAATACTCCAGATGTGGTCTCACCAGAGCCCAATACAACTGCAGTAGAATTTTAGTCATAGAAACATAGAAACATACAAAATAGGTACAGGCGTAGGCCATTCGGCCCTTTGAGCCTGCACTGCCATTCAATATGATCATGGCTGATCATCCAACTCAGTATCCTGTACCTGCCTTCTCTCCATACCCCCTGATCCCTTTAGCCACAAGGGCCACATCTAACTCCCTCTTAAATATAGCCAATGAACTGGCCTCAACTACCTTCTGTGGCAGAGAATTCCACAGATTCACCACTCTGTGTGAAAAATGTTTTTCTCATTCTGTCTCAAGACTTCCCTCTTATCCTTAAACTGTGACCCCTAGTTCTGGACTTCCCCAACATCGGGAATAATCTTCCTGCATCTAGCCTGTCCAACCCCTTAAGAATTTTGTAAGTTTCTATAAGATCCCCCCTCAATCTTCTAAATTCTAGCGAGTACAAGCCGAGTCTATCCAGTCTTTCTTCATATGAAGGTCCTGACATCCCAGGAATCAGTCTGGTGAACCTTCTCTGTACTCCCTCCATGGCAAGAATGTCTTTCCTCAGATTAGGAGACCAAAACTGTACGCAATACTCCAGGTGTGGTCTCACCAAGACCCTGTACAACTGCAGTAGAACCTCCCTGCTCCTATACTCAAATCCAGTCAGGAACCATTTACTCTACACTGTGTCTCTATAGTCTACCATTCTCTAATCGGATTCTCCTCCTTTTCAGGCACGGGCTCGTCATCGCGAGGTACGAAACTAGGAAGTCCAGTGGAGGAAGCTATAGAGAACGTCATCCAGCGCGTAACGCAAGATGGCTCCCAGCGAATGGCCATAGAGAAGACGATCGAAGACGTGATCGCCAGCGTGACGGTCACTCGCCCCGACAGCCCCCCCACCCCCGGCTCGGGGAAAGGCTACAGCCCGAGCTGGCGGCTGGAAACGCCCCCCGCCCAGACCAGCGACTTCCCCGACAGCGGCCCCCACGGCGAGCCGATCGCGACGGCGGAGGAGCGGATGGAAGCCATGCAGCGGCAGGCCAGGAGGATGTGCAATTTCGACAAGATCCTGGCCACCAAGAAGAACCTGGACCACGTCAACAAGATCCTGAAAGCCAAAAAGCTGCAGAGGCAGTCTCGGACAGGCAACAACATGGTCAAGCGCAAGCGGGGGAGGCCGCGGAAGACGGAGGAGCCCTGCCCGTCCCGGCCCCCGTCGTCATCCGCCGCTGCCGGCGCCCACCCTCCCGCACCGGCGCAGGCCGAGCGGTTTGCCGGGGAGGCGAGCGAGGGCGGGGAGACGGCCGCCCAGCCCGACACCATCATGGACGTTATCGAGGCTGTGCTACAGAGCGTCAACCGACAGCAGTCGGAGCACAGGAAGGGGGTGAAGCGGAAACGACACTGTGGTGACGGGTAAGTCTGGCATCGTGCTCTAGTGTTTGTGTCTCGCACCTTGGGCACCGTGCTCTGGCCCCTGGGTGATGGGCACTGGCGTCTGTATCTGGTTCCTTGTTCTTGCCCCTGGGTGGTGGGCACTGGTGTTTGTGTCTGGCTCCTTGCTCTGGCCCCTGGGTGGTGGGCACTGGCGTTTGTGCCTGGCACCGTGCTCTAGCCGTGGGCACTGGCATTTGGATCTGGCACCGTGCTCTAGCCGTGGGCACTGGCGTTTGTGCCTGGCACCGTGCTCTGGCCCCTGGGTGGTGGGCACTGGCGTTTGTGTCTGGTTCCTTGCTCTGGCCCCTGGGTGGTGGGCACTGGCGTTTGTGCCTGGCACCGTGCTCTAGCCGTGGGCACTGGCATTTGGATCTGGCACCGTGCTCTAGCCGTGGGCACTGGCGTTTGTGCCTGGCACCGTGCTCTGGCCCCTGGGTGGTGGGCACTGGCGTTTGTGTCTGGCACCTTGGGTGGTGGGCACTGGCGTTTGTGCCTGGCACCGTGCTCTAGCCGTGGGCACTGGCATTTGTATCGGGACCGTGCTCTGGCCCTTGGGCACTGACGTTTGTGTCTCGCACCTTGGGCACCAGCATTTGTGTCTGGCTCCTTGCTCTGGCCCCTGGGTGGTAGGCACTAGCGTTTGTGTCTGACTCCTTGCTCTGGCCCTTGGTGGTGGGCACTGGCGTTTGTATCGGGCACCGTGCTCTAGCCGTGGGCACTGGCGTTTGTATCGGGCACCGTGCTCTAGCCGTGGGCACTGGCGTTTGTATCGGGCACCGTGCTCTAGCCGTGGGCACTGGCGTTTGTATCGGGCACCGTGCTCTAGCCGTGGGCACTGGCGTTTGTATCTGGCACCTTGCTCTGGCCCTTGGGCACTGGCGTTTGTGCCTGGCACCGTGCTCTGGCCCTTGGGCACTGGCGTTTGTATCTGGCACCTTGCTCTGGCCCCTGGGTGGTGGGCACTGGCGTTTGTGTCTGGCACCTTGCTCTGGCCCTTGGGCACTGGCGTTTGTGTCTCGCACCTTGGGCACCAGCATTTGTGTCTGGCTCCTTGCTCTGGCCCCTGGGTGGTGGGCACCAGCATTTGTGTCTGGCTCCTTGCTCTGGCCCTTGGTGGTGGGCACTGGCGTTTGTATCTGGCACCGTGCTCTAGCCGTGGGCACTGGCGTTTGTATCTGGCACCGTGCTCTAGCCGTGGGCACTGGCGTTTGTATCTGGCACCGTGCTCTAGCCGTGGGCACTGGCGTTTGTATCGGGCACCGTGCTCTAGCCGTGGGCACTGGCGTTTGTATCTGGCACCGTGCTCTAGCCGTGGGCACTGGCATTTGTATCGGGACCGTGCTCTGGCCCTTGGGCACTGGCGTTTGTGTCTCGCACCTTGGGCACCAGCATTTGTGTCTGGTTCCTTGCTCTGGCCCCTGGGTGGTGGGCACTAGTGTTTGTGTCTGGCACCTTGCTCTGGCCCCTGGGTGGTGGGCACTGGCGTTTGTGTCTGGTTCCTTGCTCTTGCCCCTGGGTGGTGGGCACTGGCGTTTGTGTCTGGTTCCTTGCTCTGGCCCCTGGGTGGTGGGCACTGGCGTTTGTGTCTCGCACCTTGGGCACCAGTATTTGTGTCTGGTTCCTTGCTCTGGCCCCTGGGTGGTGGGCACTAGTGTTTGTGTCTGGCACCTTGCTCTGGCCCCTGGGTGGTGGGCACTGGCGTTTGTGTCTGGCTCCTTGCTCTTGCCCCTGGGTGGTGGGCACTGGTGTTTGTGTCTGGCTCCTTGCTCTGGCCCCTGGGCGGTGGGCACTGGCGCTGGTGTCTCGCACCTTGCTCTGGGCGGTGGGCACTGGCGCTGGTGTCTGGCACCTTGCTCTGGCCCTGGGCCGTGGACACCGGAGAGCCTGCAGACTCTAGGCCATGTCCCCTGTGAAAGGGCGGTGTGTGCGACGTTTTAAACGGTTGCCCGGGAAATTAAGTTAACCTCCAGGCTCCTTTAGGCCAGTGTGGATCTGAACCCGGGACTTTGGGTGCTGAACGGCAGCACCTCTACCACTGCACCACTTTGTGTCCCAACCTGATCTCCTCGCCCACCCTCACCACTTTACACGTTAGAGATACAGCGCGGAAACAGGCCCTTCGGCCCACAGAGCCCGCGCTGACCAGTGATCGCCTGTATACTAGCACTATCTCTCTCTCTCTCACACACGCTCTCTCTCTATCTATCTCCCTCCTTCCCCTCTCTCCCTATTCTCTCTCTCTCTCGCTCTCTCTCTCTCACTATCCTCACTCTCTCTCCTCTCTGTCTACCTCTCTATATTTCTATCTATCTCTATCTATCTATCTCC